>NW_022738024.1:0-600 GCF_011630105.1 Anneissia japonica
TACACACATAAAATAAAAAATGAGAAAAATTTACCTGACCTTTTTAAAGAGGGGAAAACCTTGAAAAAAACTTTAAAAGTCATTAAAAGACATTTCAGAAGTCAGTTAAGCTCATCTCCTGCCATCTAGAAATCGAAATTTTTCCGGGGAACCCGGACCCTTTATCTTTGGAGTTCATTGATTAATTGAATCATTTTCAAGGGGTGGGGGGAACCTTGGATTTTGAAGAATTTAAAAGTCATTAAAAGACACCACAAAAGTCGGGGAAAGCTCATTTCCCGCCATCTAGGAATCAAAATTTTCCCGGGGAAGAACCACAGGACCTCCCCACCACCCACCTTTCTTTTTGGGATTTATCGATTCATGGAAAAACTACATATGCAACTTACTCAATCTTTTTTTTTTTTATGTATGTATACACACATAAGGCCTATTTACTGTAATAACAATGGGAAAAATTTTCTGAAAGTTTTCAAGAGTGGAAAACCTTGAATTTTGAAGAACTTAATTACTTTTAAGTTCTTCAAAATTCAAAATGTTCCCCTCTTGAAAATTATTATAATGAATCAATGAACCCAGGGAAAGGGATGTTCGAGTTCT
>NW_022738025.1:0-563 GCF_011630105.1 Anneissia japonica
TATATTATAGTATTAAAAGGACATTCATTGTTTTGACCTAGTAATCTTCTAAAATATGTATAATAGCATATGGGGGGGGGGGGTGACGTTGCATTTACAAAATTACATTTGACCTCTAACGGATCAGTTCTCCACAGGGAACATCTCTTTGGTTCCCATGATCGTCTGAGATTTACTCAATTATTATTTCTTTTAACAGAAATATATGAAAGTCTTCCATTTTTTATCATAAGACATTTTATAGTAAAAACATGATTTTGTTGTGATTAGTAGTATAAAAAATAGGCCTAATTATATTAGACCTGCTATGGCATAGTTAACTTAGATAAACTTGTATTAAAGTAAACATTAATAATACTACATAACCATTTGGTCCAGACCATCACTATATCCACATACATATACCAGATGAGAATTTGTTTGTAATCTTTTATTTAATAGTACTGTAATATATATCATATTTATTAGAGTGTAGATGTTATTTATATTTCTAGTACATACTTGAGAAAATCACGAGTAGATGTACTAGAGTAATTTCAAGCGATTATCGCATGGTTGAGGAT
>NW_022738026.1:0-1083 GCF_011630105.1 Anneissia japonica
AGGACCGTCCAAGACCGAATCCTGCTCGCTCCAGAAGTCCCGTAGTCGAGTTCGACCGACCTTTGTGCCACCCGTCGAGTTTTCGCACACTCCTCGAATGTTGCGCCTGTTCGTGTCCATGAGCACAGATCCGGACGTAGCTCTCGTCTCCCTGTCCCTCGAACTGCTGGTGGCTGCGAAGGTGAAGAGCTGTCTCTTATACACCGTCGCCTGCTCTCCTTCCTGTGCGACGCCAGACCGAACGTCGATTCGGATCCCGAGTTGGTGTCGCGATCGCGAAACTTCTGGTTTCGGATGGAGTGCGCCGGAATCGATCAGTACAACTGGCACTCTAAGACACCGTCGTCCGTCGTCTCCGTTGCCAAGGAGGTGGCCAGCAGCTTCCCTTCCTCGTCTTCGTCTTCTTCTTCTTCCTCGTCGTACTCCGGAGCGCGACCGAGCATCCGTTCGGCACTGTTGTGGGACTTGGCGGCGTTCGTCAGAGGCAGACGCGCGCCTTACTCGTTCGAAGCAGTGAAGCTGCGTTGCTTCTTGAACGAGGCGAAAGGTTCTCCGTCGGAGAAGACAGTCGAGGAAGCGCTGGAACAATTCCTAAGCGACGTCTCGAGACGAAAATTGGGGACGACGCTGTCTTTGGAAGCGCAAAGATTGGGACTGGAACGTCACGATCTTCTCGACGGTCTGCGCATCGACTTGGATGGCGAGTTGCGGAATCTGCCGAGACTCCGAGCTACCCTGTACAAGGAGATTGGAAAGAGACTGATTCTGTTCGAAGATTTCGACGCCGTCGTCGGATGTCTGTGCGCCGACTGGCAGCGAGGAGACGAGGAGTTGACCGGAGGAGATCTCCTCAAGTCGTTGGCACCGCTGTACCCGCATCGTCCGCGGACGATCCCGCGAGCCGTGGAGGGTGTGGATTCCTTCTTGGAAAAGTTGGAGAAACGCGTGGACGGCAACAGGAAGAGGAAGTTCGTCGCCTACCTGAGGAGGTGGATTCCAAGATTTCCGGTTCCGGAGGACGACGGCTACTCGTCTCTGGGATCGCGATGCGACACGGACGAGGCCGTCAGACTGTTCGCAGCT
>NW_022738027.1:0-566 GCF_011630105.1 Anneissia japonica
GAATTTCTGTCCCCATAAGTAAACATGAAAATGTTCAATTCCCCATACACAACCTAATGCCTCTATTTCAACTTGTGAATAACGGCGTTCAGTTTCGGTTAATGAGTGGCTAGCATAAGCGACTAGTCTGTGTTCACCTTCCGTCTGTTCCTGTAGCAAAATGGCTCCTAAACCAACTGTAGATGCATCTGTAATCACAGTAGTTGGTGCATTCATACAATAGTATGCAAGACAAGGTTCAGTACTGAGACTCACTTTAAGATCATTAAACGCTTTGTCACATCGCTGCTCCCAATTCCATGGTATTTTATCATGTGCTAACTTTCGCAATGGCTCTGTTATATTTGCATAATTTGATTTCTTGAGTAAATAATACACATTTGTTTTTGTTCAATTTCAAATCACTTGCTCGACATCGGTTGAAAACGCTCTTTAAACCTTGTTCAAGTTCTGCTACTGTTGATCCATGAACAATAATATCGTCCATATACCAGACTACACCATCTAAACCACATAATATGTGATCCATAGCTTTCTGGTATGCTTCAGGAGCACTTGACAATCCA
>NW_022738027.1:613-837 GCF_011630105.1 Anneissia japonica
TCTTCCTAGTAAAGCATCTGTGTTTCCTTCAATCACAAACACTTTGTCTTCCAAAACATGTTTGTTCTAGATTATCTGTGTCCGAAAATATCTCAAACACCTGAATGGATTAGCTTGACCATAAGCTATAAAACGTTTACTAGAAGTATGGTTCAATTACGGTTGACACTTTGGGCACAATTTCTTGAACCGTTCAGAACTAATTATGTTACGTTCACATCCTG
>NW_022738028.1:0-967 GCF_011630105.1 Anneissia japonica
ATATGTAGTTGTAATTTAAAAATTTAAGCCCATAAAGTAGCAAAAAATATGTATTGAACCGTCTATAGTCTTGCCATATCCGACGTATAGGCCTACAAAAACACCATATCTTAAAATTATTCTAAAATAGTTTCTTTAAATGGAGTCAACTCTATATACTTATAATTCAAATTCTTAAAAACGTAAAATAAAAACTAAAGCCTGTTTTTTACTACACGAATATTCCATTAGTTGAATATACTGTACTTGCACAAATCAACAATTTTCGCCTATACGCATGCGCAGTTTAATATTCATCTTGAGAGTCTCTTGCGTATGCGTGTAACAATTGTTGTGGAAATTCGCTTAGTGGTAAACGGCCTTTAAGCCGACAAGTAGCAAAAAATATGTATTGAAACGTCTAGTCTTGCCATATCCGACGTAGGCCTACTATACAAAACTATCAAACCATTATTTCAAACATTTCATTGTAATAGTTATTGTAAACGGCGTCAACTATATATGCCTATGCTTGTACTTTAAATTCTTAAAATTTAATTTCTCAAAAACTTAAAATGAAAACTTAAGTCTGTAAGCAAAAAAAGTATGTATTGAAACGTAAGGTCTTTCCATATCCAACGTACTAGAAAACACCACATCTTACCATTATTCTTAACATTTCATTGCGATAGTTTCTGTAAACAGAACCCACTATATATATACTTGTAATTTAAATTCTTGAAAACTTAATAAAAATTTAAGTCCATAAGTAGTAAAAATGTATTGAAATGTCTAGTCTTACCATATCCGACGTACTATGAAATTATCAAACAATTATTAAAAATATTTAATTGCAATAGTTTCTGTAAACAGAGCCAACTATATATACTTATAATTTTAATTCTTAAGCGCTTAAAATAAAAACGTAAGCCCATAAGTAGTAAAAATGTATGTATTGAAACGTCTAGTCTTGCCATATCCGACGTAC
>NW_022738028.1:1959-4653 GCF_011630105.1 Anneissia japonica
AAATCACCTCAGGCTATATTTTGAACTAGGCCTACATGACCCGATTAACTGTCTCTTATACACATCTAGATGTGTATAAGAGACAGAGCGTACCGTAGGCATCACCTACAGTAGTATTGATTTCAAACTGACAGGATACTTTCCGTTGTTAACTTGCATGTTTGCGTGTGTTTTAGCTTCTTTTTTGGAGGAAGCTCAACACTACTACTCGTTTTTCGGTACTGCCTAGGCCTACATCCATATCGCTCTCATTGGACTCATTTTTGAAATCGTGCTTTACTAGTCTGTTGTTACAAAATCAGTACACTATGAAGAACTATACAGTTCAGAGTGCAGTGCAACTCTGACATCAATTTGGCCAATGAAATTTGTTTTTTTCAAAATCAGTAGACTGTGGATTGGTGCGAATTAATTGTTCGTATACAGTAGTGCAACTCTGACAGCGATTTGGTCAATGAAATTGGGTATTTTCAAAATCAGTAGACTGTAGAGCAGGAATTAGGCTACTATTTCGTATAGAGTTGAGCGCTGTTTTCAGGACGAAATTAAGTGGTCTTTTTCTTATCTAAATCATTGGATTATCATTTTTATTCGGAAATTTCAGCTGGCCAAAATGCGTAAAAAGCGGACATTTTTGACACAAAATCGGAGTGCGGAGTTTTGCTTAAAATAAATTGGAGTGGTTGGCATGTATGGGTAATTTGTACTTGTATTTACTTGTACTTTATTCTTATAAAAGTTTATTTTTCATTTTACATAATCATTTCATTAACTTACATATCAATAACATCTCATATATACGGAAAGTTGTATACGGAATATTGTATTAAAGCAATGAAAATCAAAGTATGCATTAGTAACAGAAATAACAGAAACAACAGAGGACATCCAGACTCTCGATAACCGAATACACATGACAATAAAATGATATCCGATATTGTTCTACGTTTTATGCATTTTCTAAGCATGATTGTTGCTTCTTAGCCTAGCGGTTTAGACAATTGCTAAGTCTTTCTAGTCCCATATGATTTAATTCAGCTTTGAAATCACGTAATGACTTATCGGTATCATCCAGCATTAGTCTTTGTTGCAAGTCCATTATCAGTGACCATGCATCACTGTACTGACCACGAAGATTGTAATAGAAGACAAGGTTCCTAATGTCATTGTCACAAAGTTGTTTTCCAAATGTCATCACAGACTGCCTAAATTTTGAGAATTGAGTGATCTGGATATTTTCAAGGGGTGGACATTTTGCAATGTGTTTCTTCAAATGAAGTGAATCTGTCATCTTAATGGTCTCTTGTAGGATTCTTATATCCCCATCCTTAATACTTGCACTGTCAATCAACTCTTTAAAGAGATGAATTGCTGCTGTCGCCTTCTGTAAAGCACCATCATAAATATGGTCGCTGAGGGCTACTTTCCATTTGTCCAGATCGTCACCGATGTCCTCTGAGACACGCACTAGCATCCCTCTAAAATCCTGCTTCTCCAATTCAGAACCTGCAATGAAATTGGTAAGATAATATTATGGTTATTTTTTATGAACTATATTCAAAATATTATGGCAACAATTATTCTTTGATAATGTATAATATTTATTTAATTTTTTTTTTTTTAGTAGTATAAATGAAGACCAGAAGAAGCAGCTTGCAGACTCAAATTAGTTGGTAAACAATGCAAAAACAATTAAACCAATATGAACAATAAAAGGATACAAACTACAACAGGGGCGGATCCAGGAATTTCCTGATGGGTGGCCCAATAGGTAGTCCAGTGGCAGATCCAGGTTCTCAATATAGAGGGGGCCCAGGGATGGGTTTTGACAGATCGGGGCTCAGGCAAAAAAAAAAAAAATAATGATTATAACACCTCTAGATGGCCGGAAATGGCAAACTCATACCTAAATTTGATTACAAATTTACACAAAATAAAAAAGTATTGACTTCCTCTCAAAGGGAGCTAAGCTACCACTCCCTTGACACCCCTCCCCTCACGGGCATCCGAAAGGGTCTAATCAATTACTTATAGCTATTTATGCTCTCGCAGTCACAAAGCAAATTATGATTATGACACCTCTAGATGCACAGTATTGGCACTCATTCAAACTTAAATTTTTAATATTTATCCAAATGAAAAATAAAAAATAAATTGACAAATGTAGGGGTTCCTGACATTCTGGGCACCTCATCCCCCTCAAACCCCACTCATGTCCTACAGACGATGTCATAGACAAGTTATTCTGTTATGTATCAGCAAACCCCTTTATAGATCAGGATGCTATAGAGCAGAGACTGTATGGGTAGGGGCACCGAAGGGGACACTAATGGTTGGTGGCGCTATGGCCCGCAGCACGAGAGCGTTATGCCACTTAGCATTGGATTTAGTGTAGGCAAAAAGAACAGCCCAAGAATGTCTAGAAGAAGACTCATTTCCAGTGGGTGATTGGGCAGTACACCGGGAGACATTCCCCTACTCTTTTCTGAAGAGTGTACTGCGATCTTTAACGTGTACATGAGCCATAAATGCACACAGGTCCAACGGCCTAAACGTCTCATCCAAAAGACGGTGTGCTATTGTAACTTGTATTTTAGCCCTCCAGCGGAAACACAAGGAGAGGAAGCGATGAGAATTGAACTGGGGACTTAGAGATCTCCACGGTTCAGCGCACACAACAGTGGCTACCACCAG
>NW_022738029.1:0-1228 GCF_011630105.1 Anneissia japonica
TGATAGTAGGGCCTGTACATTATGCTGCCTATATTAATTACAGTTTGTTACTCTTCTCTATGTAGACCTGTCATTAAGCAGAGATGTGGACACTTTTATAACTTCATGGAATACAAATCATGACATAATGTTAATAGATCGTTAACTGTTTCATCATTCTGAATTACGTTTTATCTCTCACGAGCCTATACTACCAGTATATCTTTGATTCTAAAATATAACACTATTTTATTTTTTATCAACAGCGCCCACGCAGTAATCCAACTTTCATGCCAGTTCGGCCATATGAGGGTAGGATCTCTCGAATGATAGGACCTAACCAATTAGTGCGATGTGTAGTCAAAGATGGTCGGATAAAGTACGTTCCGTTCACACCGAAGATAGAAATCGAAATGGACAAGGTAGGCCTACATGCAATGTACATATTATGTATCTAGCGTAACTGATTATAATAATGATATAGTCTACTTGATTCCTTTCAAAAAATAATGGTCTACTTTTTAGACGTACTATAATACTGTTTTGACCTTAATATAATTACTTATATGCATCTTTTTAGCGCATATGTAATCAATTTTACAGAACGGAAAATCTTCATCATCGCAATCATCATCATTATCATCATCATCATTATTCAATTCAATTCAATTCAATATGAATTTTATTTCTACATCAGCACAAACTACATAGACAGAAATAGATACGTAAAAACGGTAATTGATAAAATGTAGGCCTAAAATTTAAATCACCATCATCAACATCCTCATCATCATCATCATCATCCATCATCATCATCATCATGTTATTATTAGCATATTATTATTATATCATTTTCATCATTATTATTACCATTATTACTATTTATGTAAGCTTATTATTACTGTTACTCTTACTATCATTATCGTTTATTGTTATAGGCTATTAATATTATTGGCATTATTATCATTGTTATTGCTATTGTTATTATTATTATTTATTTATTTATTTATTTATTTTTATTTATTTTTTTTTTGTAGACAGATTTGTGATAAATGACCATAACCATTAGTGAAAATTCTACTACTGTGTTGTATAATAGAAATAGTAGGTTTAGTTAGTACCCGTTGTGGTTATTATTAACGTATCTTTGATGACTGGTTGTTTTCCTAACCAATTAAAAATTACAAAAGTTATACCTATATATAAGAATGGAGAGGTGAAGGATATTTGTAACTATCGTCCGATTTCA
>NW_022738030.1:0-1136 GCF_011630105.1 Anneissia japonica
ATAAATCAAGGTAGCCGTTAAGACTGTTAAATCATATATAAATCATCAAAGAAAGGTAAATACAGTGTTCGAATAAAGGACATATGTCGTAATTTCGACATATTAATGTCGTAATTACGACATAGCCTTGGGCCACTATTTATATGTATATCTCTAAAGATTTTTAAAATGAATCTTAATTACTAATGTTAAGGATTATCGAAAGAGTTGAAATGTACATGGGCAATACAAAAACAAGAAAATGGTGGATTTTTGTTTAAATATACACGTGTATTCAGAATTTTGAAATTATAACTGAAAATATGAAATTCAAAATTAAAATATCCCTGAACTGCAAGTCACAACGTTTCAATCGTACATAAGTCAAGCTGACGAGAAACAATACGTACAGTAGCCCAAGCATATGTCGTAATTACGACATAAATATGTCTAAATTACGACATACGTATGTCGTAATTACGACTTGTTATGTAGAAATTTCGACATTCGTATGTCGTAATTACGACTTATGTCGAAATTTCGACATAATATGTCGAAATTTCGACATACGTGTGTCATAATTACGACTTATGTCGAAATTACGACATAATATGTCGATATTTCGACATAATAAGTCGTAATTACGACTTACGTATGTCGAAATTTCGACATAATAAGTCGTAATTACGACTTACGTATGTCGAAATTACGACATAATAAGTCGTAATTACGACATACGTATGTCGAAATTACGACATAATAAGTCGTAATTACGACATACGTATGTCGTAATTTCGACATATTATGTCGTAATTTCGACATAATAAGTCGTAATTACGACATACGTATGTACATACATATTACTATAAAACATATTATTATTTTAATGAATTTGTATAAATCATCATTTTGGGTGTGTGCCACCGTAAAGTACTGTAATTCCAAATAAAAGCTAAACTAAAACTACAATACACTATAGCTACTAATAATTGTAGTACACGACGTATTACGCTTGACGTATTAATATCAATGTTAAATAAGACATGCAGTGTCATGCTGCGTCTGACAGGCGTACACTGACGACTGTCTTACGTTAACAACAACAACAACAACAATAATAATAATAATAATAATAATAATAATAATAATAATAATAA
>NW_022738031.1:0-791 GCF_011630105.1 Anneissia japonica
CTTCTGTTGATCTGCCCGATTCAACTCGTTCACCATTTCGCTCAGAGTTTCGTTTGTTTCCATAACATCGACTACTTCGTCGACCTCCCGCCTTCGTTTTCCATTCGATCGCGCCCACTTCATCACTTGGCTTCGTCGGATGCGATTCAATTCGTCGCGGCAAGACGAAGACGACACGTCCATGACCTTCAGGCAACTCGGCCATTTCGGATCGTTCGGCGAGATGGCAACCGCCCGACAGAAAAATCTACCGATCACGCTGTTACCGTACATCCGCGGCACGTTCTCGTTGTCCGAGTTGAAGCAGACGATCGAGGTGGTCACGTGGCCTTTCATGGCGTGCGATCTTTCGGTGAGAGCACCTTCTAACGAACCGACGGTCGGAAAGAGAGAGAGCACGTCCTCGCCGCAGTAAAATCGGGTTTTAGACGTATTCTTCCTACCTATGAAATACACCGTCCTGTTGGTTTCGTCGAACGATTGACCGAACGGAAGATTCATCAGCTCGTTCGATTCGTCTGTCACCACCAATTTATCCACCAATCTCTTGAATGCGACGAACGGCATCAACGCAGCTTTTCGAAATGTGCCGTCTTCCGTCCTAAGCATCGCGCCTCCCGGAAAGCTCTCTTCGTCCGGCACGTCTCCGTACAGGCACGCAGCGGCCATGAGAACGCCCATCTGACCGCATGGCACTTTCCGATTTGGAGCCTTCGTCGTCACCACAGGTGTGGGCAGGTGAATCGGGCTCGCGTCCACAAAGTCGGCGACGTCGGTACTCTTGCTCGGTT
>NW_022738032.1:0-652 GCF_011630105.1 Anneissia japonica
GTCGTCTGAAAATAACCTCTGAGGAGTTTTGGGAGATCAATTTTTTTTTTCTTTCTTTCTTTCTTTTTTTTTCAAAAAGGGGGCCCTAACTCTGCCCCTAGGTAGACATTTTAAGGGTGGCTGGATAACAACATTGGTGAACTCTAGGAGTCTAAATAATAAGAGTGTATTTAAGTATGGGCAAGAAGCGGGGGTGGCTAATAAAGTGGTTTGTGGGCCATGAAATTAATAGTTTTAGACTGTGTGGAAAACTTCAATGCTAGGTAGCTCCGCCTACCATACATCCCTGTACTAGTACTAGCCTACTGTAGGCCGTCTTCGTACCTAGACATTCCTACACCAGGAACTCAAAATTTGGGAGATGGAATAGGTGCTGCTTAAAGGCACCCCCACTTCTAAAATGTTAAAAGTCCAAGTTTCTTTGATTATAGAATTTTTTAAACTTGTGGTCTTTCAATGTGTTAGTAGTGCACATCATAGTTAAAGTCAGTGCAGAAAGGGAAAATTGACAAAGATATATTATTAATGGTAACAAATAGGGGTGTACGGTAAGAATGGCCCCGGAAAAAATGGCCCCGGAAAAAATTGCCCCGGAAATAAAGGCCCCGGAAAAAATGGCCCCGGTAAAAATGGCCCCATACGACAGGTAGGT
>NW_022738033.1:0-1129 GCF_011630105.1 Anneissia japonica
TGCGATGTAACTGGCGGTCAAAAGTACAAAACATCTTACCAACCAGCAATACAGTAAGTCCTACTCGCGAACTTTTAAATCCCAGAACGGTACACCCATTAATTCACTTCGTGTTATTTCCTAGCAGATTGATTTGATATTTGCTAATAAATGTTCATCTGACTCTCCTTTTTCTATCCCGTATTCATGTGCCTCACCTCTTGCATGACTTTTTAAATATCACCCCATCTGACGTTACTGTATCTCTGCCCCCATCTGACGTTATCTCTGCATCTAAAAATCTTAGTAACTCTAAATCTCCAGGTCCTGACAATCTTCGTAACTTTGTTATTAAGCTGTTTGTTTATTCGTGTGCTCCTTTCCATTTTTTTTACTCTTTCCGTTAATACTGTTGTGCAGTCTAATTTGTTTCCAACTTTCAGTTCTCTTAATTATATTTTTCATCAGCTATTTAAATACAGTGACGCCAAACTTTAGTAGTTATATATGGGTACATGGTCCAGTTTGCTTTATAAAGAAGCTTTAAATAATTTAAATAATAATAATAATAATAATTCCGATAAATAAATAAAGAAGATATGCATTTGAATTGGTATCAGAAGATTTTTTAGCGTCATGATGTAGTGCCTATGTGTGCCACGTGTGTTGGATTAATGTTGAAATTGAAAACAATGGAATTTGGAAGTGTAAACAAAAGGTGTTTGTATGTGCGTTGACAATAAGGATAAAATTAAAGGGGTTTAAAAGGTTTCATTAAATATATTTAAGCCATTAAATGTGTTAAAAGGTTTCATTAATTTAAAAACAGTGATTTTAAGTGTTAAAAGGTTTCCTTAAATATATAAAAGAAATTAAAGGTGTTAAAAGGTTTCTTTTATATTTTAGATTCCCAGTGTCTGTTTCAGAGGGACTTAATTAAACAATAGAATTAAACAATAGGATGTGCGGTGTCATAATAGGATTAATTATTTGTGACTCAGGGTAGGGACACCATGATGGTTTATGGTTTATGGTTTTATATTTATATAGCGCCTTCCACGATCGAAACCGTCTCAAGGCGCTTAAAAAATATATGTGAATAATGTATGGAAATAAATTTGACCGGAAATAACCTAAACTAACCAAACAG
>NW_022738034.1:0-5145 GCF_011630105.1 Anneissia japonica
TATGATTTTAGTATGCGAATAGTGTAGAATTATGTGAAGCTGCATTGCATATATGTAGAACTCTAGTGATCAATCATGTGTGTGAAATATAGTGTCTGCCAAAACTCAAAGTAATTAGAATATTGAATGATATATTTTGAAAAATCATTGAAGAACATTTTTTTGTATCTCTAATGAGCAATAATGGAGCCTTTTGTTTCCTTTTAAAATGTAGAGCTATTATTGTATGCAATTTCAATGTGTTTGCGTCAGGAAAGTCATAGGAGTGATGTTTTGCCCTACCCTACGTGTTATCGTACTGAATAAAACTTGCATTTGAAAGTGATTCAGGTAGTAAGTACACTCACGCCTTGAAAATTACTAGCCTGTTGTCATAACAACTAGACCACTGAAATTGCGCTTAATGACTTTTGTTGAATCCGATTCCCAAGAAGCAGCATGTAATGCTATTTCGATGCATGTTTGCATACGATAACACATCGGTTAGGGCAAAGCATCCTACAATATTACTGTATGGTTATGGATAGTGGATCATGAAGAAGTAAGTTTCTCTGTTTTAATTGAACTCTGACAGGGGGATGACCTCCACCTCAAGTTTTCAACACAACAAATACCTAGACTATTTTAAATAATTATTTTGCTATATTTTATATAAGGGTTTACATGATGAATAATGATCGTATCTTCCACACATTGTAACAATTATATTGTTATATGTATTTATATACCTTATAATTTCAAAAGCTTCCAATGATTTTAGACTATCTTTCTTTTAAAAATATTAATATACATATATATAATTTTACATAAATATATTTATAATGATTCGGTTCCAACTTGCTAGATCAGTCGTAAATGTAAGTACAGTTTTTGTGCATTATTCTGTCATCAAATGTGTAATGTATAACGTAAAGTTCTTTGTAAGAACTGTCAGTCACTTATTGTTTCTATAGTTATAGTAAGGCTACTGATGGAGTGAATAATAACAATTGAACACGATATGAAGATTTATCTCAATTCAATTTATTTCACTTGCTTTGTCTTAATTTACTGTACATTATAGCAAATGGCGACACCGACCGTAAGCCGCAGCTTGTAAGTTATAGCACGCTTGAGAACTTAATTACACTTATAAAAGAAAAAGATTCAACAGAGGACGACTTGGAGACCATTTTGGAAAACATACTAGTTATTCAACATGAGTGTTCTTAAGTATGTTTTGAATGTGATTAAACTAACTTTTTTTTTAATAGCTAATGTTGTAGGGTAATACCAGACTACTGTATAGAGAGCTTTTAATATATGTTACTTGGGAATATGAAACAGAATTTGGTGATATGCCGGTGTTACATGAGAATGTTTTGCATACATTAGATATATGTTCCTCTAGTTAAGATGTTCGTCAATTGTGACCCCCAGGAATCTGGTCGTCACCACACGGTTGATGATAGGCCTAGAACCGTTTAAGAAAACATCACGAGTAAGGAATTGAGAGATTTACTAAATAACATATAGAGTAAAAACGCACTATAGGAGGCTTTAGGCCTCCTATAGTGCGTTTTTACCAAATTCAGAGTTGAACAATTTGGCGTTTATCCATTCAGACCTTATTGATTCCGTTGTTTACTATATTAAGTAGGGTGGCAGGGTTGCGATGGGAAAAAATAAATTTGAGTCGTCGGCAAACAGAATAAACGAAAGAAGCTTAGAAGAGTTACAAAATCATTAATAAAGAGAATAAAAAGTAAGGGTCCAATTATATGCAAATAACAAACCATGGGTTTCTAAGGAGTTAGAATTATTAATGAGAGATAAATACTCAAAATTTAAGTAGGGCGAATTTAAAACTAGTAAACACCTTCAGCGGGAAGTGAAACGTGTAATTAGGAGAGATAAGCAATTACGCCAAACACATAGAAGGAAAATTTGAGTCTGGTGATATTCAAAATGTTTGGAAAGGAATGAATAAATTAACAGGAAATTTTAAAATTGCATCGAATGTTGAAGATATTACGGCTAACGATCTAAATTCTTTTTATGTTAGGTACGATGGGATTTTTGGAGATTCGCAACATTCAAAAGGAAAAACTCAGGTTCAGTAAGAGAAGAAAATAATATTTTAATTAACTTAAGTGATGTGGAGAAAACACCTAGGAATGTTAAGTCCAAAAAAGCCGTTTGGCCTGATCTCATTTCAGGAAGCACTGCGGAATCTGTTGGTAGGAGACAGTATTTATCAAAAATTTCTGAAAACAGTAATGGAATTTTAAAATAACAAAGCTGGGAACCTCCAGTGTAATATGCATGCCAACAACAGTTGCTTAAAAATAGTTGTTTCCATTGAAAGTGATTATAAAAGGTTTATGAAATATTTATCGTTGAATGGATATCATCAATTTAGATTTAAATAAAAGATCAATTGATTCCGCCCGGGCTCAAAACCGGGGAAATTCTGCGTCAGATCAGTATAGGCTTATTTTATGAATTCTTGATTCTTTTTATATTTTTGACGTCTACACATCTAATCCATGATGTAAAGCGCTTGTCCATTAATTTCATTTATTAAAAATATAAATTTACATTTTTGGTAAATATTTAGTATTTTCAATACCTAATAATATAGGTTTTTTCATTCGCTAGACCTACATTCATTTATTTTAATTTATGTTTAAATGTATTAATGTTTTATTTACCTTGTTCCATAAATTTACATGGCCTAGTCTATTGACATATGCAATGAAATTCTGAAACACCACGTGGTTGGAAGCGACACGTTTCACATCTAGGCTATGTGCATGTCCAATTTGTAGGGATTTATTTTACTCCGACCTTGATTTATTTACGGTTCTTAACATTTTAATCTTATTAATGAACGTTAACCCGTAGTATAATTAACGACATTTCCACGGTGTTTTTAATTAAATTGATTTAATTTTGTATAGATCAGATTCCTTAACATATCAAAGTTGATATTCATCGTTAGGCCATCAACGTTTTTGATAGACTACAGAAAATTTGAAAATAAGAACACTGAATAGTGTTTTCTCTCAAAATCAGTGGCGGATTGTTTTTAGCGTTTGTTTTTAACTTTGGAAGTTGGCCATTATCACACCAGTACCAAAACATGATAAAGCTACCATCTATAGGCCTAATGACTTTAGACCAGTGGAATTAACTGCAATTCCAACGAAATGCTTAGAAAAATTATTTAAAAAATTAATTTGTGAGACGAAGGGTATGATTAATAGTCATCAATTTGCTTACCGGAAATATAGTTGATGCAGTTATGACCCTCACGTAGAAGGTGTATGCTCATCTTGATTATCCGAATAAATATGCTAGAATTTTTTTATTTTTTTTTAGATTTCTCTGCAGCGTTTAATACGATTCAGCCCCATCTACTTACTGAGAAGTTATTAAATATAGAAATAAACGCACGATAACCTTTGTCTTCCCATATGAAAGAACAAAGATTGTTAAATTTAGAGGTAGTGTATCTAAGTCGTTGACTTGTAATACCGGAGCACCACAAGGGTGTGTTTTGTCGCCCTTGCTCTTCGTCATAGGCCTACTCATCTGATTTTTACAGTAACATTGATCCAAGTAAATCATTAAATATTATGTTTGCTGACGACACATTGGCCTAATATCAAAAAATGAAATCCTTGTTTAATGATTATTTTGAATCTTTTATTGTATGGTGTAAAGAGAATTCTCTTGTAATAAATGCCAAGAAGACTAAGGAAGTTATTGTTGACTTCAGAAGGAAAAATAAAACTATTCACGAACATATTGTAATTGATATTAATGAGAATGTGGAAATTGTTCTACCTGGGATTGATTATTGATAATGAACTTAATTGGAAAAATAATACTAAGGAACTCGGTACTAAGGTAAATAAACAAGTGTATTTTGTATATAGAATAAAACGGTTTAATGTTAACTCTCATCTTATTCATTTGTTTTATTCCTCAGTTGTCCAGTCAATCCTTTCTTATATTGTACAGTATTATTATTTGGTTTTCTCGCATCACCGTAGACAGCAAAGGTAAACTATCGAGGGTTGTTAACAAGGCTGGCAGAGTGATTGGAGCCGATGTGAAAAAAAAAAAATAATAATAATAAAGATATCTTTAAAAATGTTATACTTAAGAAATTTAATTTAATTATGCAAGACTCCTCCCATCCATTATACTCAGAGACACAAACTCCAATTTTTATTTACTAGGGAACTTTTAATTGGCATTTATAAACGATTCTATGTTATGTACAAAAATATCTCAGAATTTATTCTTTGACAATAAGGTTGACTTGTATCTTGTATGGATCCTTGGGGGACTCCGAAGTTAACGGCACAGACTCCAGATGACTCACTTCCCAAACAAATTGTTTTCTGTTGCCAAGATAACTTCTTGTTAATTCCGTGTATAATATATTTTTATATTCATATTTAATATTATATCTGTTAATTGTTGTCTTGTATTTTATAGTGTTATAGTATTCGATTTCCACTGTTTGTTATCAACTCAAAGAAACAAATCTCGTATATATGTACTATGTATGACGAAAATAAATTTTGAATCTTGAAGCACTCCAAGGCCATCCCTCGGATTCCATAATGATCGAGTTTGGAAAGGAGGATGTTGTGGTAGTAGTAGTCAAGAAATAAACCAAAAGTGTGAAGCCGTTTATCAAAACCTGTAGTCATGTGGTCGAAAATTTTTAAAAGAGCATGTGAGGTTTTGAGTGTTTCTCTCTGAAACCAAACTGGGTATTAAAGAGTAATCCACATGACTTGACAAAATTGGTGGTTCTCGTATACATAAGCTTCTCCAGGATTTTAGAGATCTATCTATCAACTTTTATTTTGTTGTTTTTGATGTTTTTTTATACAAACAAATTCCATTCCACTCTCGCATAGAAAACAAGGCTAAAGTTTTTGTGACTAATCCTGATCTATATAAGCAGACCCGTCGCCTTGCCCCGATAGGTAGCAGTGACCATTGTTGTGTTCTAATTGAACCAAAAAGAGTTTACAAGTGTTCGACATCAAGTAAGATATCTATCAGGCCATATACCGATTCAGCTGTTAGGCAATTTGGTCAGTGGATTACAACACATAAATGGAATTTTGTTGATAAGGT
>NW_022738035.1:0-166 GCF_011630105.1 Anneissia japonica
AGCCGAACATTTCAATTTAGCTGGCCATTCAATTTTAAATTTCAGAGTGATTGCAATTGACCATAATGCCAGTTGGAGCGACAAACATCGCAAAGATAAAGAGAATCACTGGGAACTTTTACTTAAAACAACCACACCATTTGGACTCAATATTTAGGAACGTTCT
>NW_022738035.1:267-532 GCF_011630105.1 Anneissia japonica
AGGCTGTTTATTCTAATCTCACCCAGCCTATTGTTTCCAATCATGCTTGCATGAAATTCTCACTTTATACCATCTAGCTTTTTCTACCCTCACTCACTCGCCACTGAGGAAGGACTAGTGTTGTCCGAAAGCTCTGATTCTATATCTGGCTGTTTACTTACGTTTACTTTTTAGCCGTTGCTTATCCTTTTTGTATCTCTACTGAGATCCAGCCATTGTTTCCCACAGCATTGTTTTTTTTCCAGTATTTTACCTTTTAAATCTA
>NW_022738036.1:0-669 GCF_011630105.1 Anneissia japonica
TTGCAAAACAACCATAAGAATGCATTGCAGATAGAATGAATCTGATTTTTACCATGCTTGCAATGCATCATGAACAAATAATGTGGACTATAGTTTTAAAATACTTTATTACATTTTGAGTAGAACTGAATTTTGTAGTGATTACTAAATAATGGTATATATGGTGTAACAAGTAGACCAGATCTAATGTGTTCTGTTTTCGCTGACGATTACATCATCAGTCGTTATTTCAATATAAATGAAAGATCACAGAAATTACTCGCGATTTTTTTCTTCAGTAAGAATAATAATAATAAATAATAATTTTCATTGCATATCAGTTCCACTTCATCCTATGCAGGAAAAAGAGAAAGAATCCCAGGGGACAAAATTGGTTTCAAGAGTACCAGTATCTCCTTACCGATTGAGATAAGCAGATGGCCCGGTGTAAATTAAATAGCGATTCATTTAGGTGCCGCTGCCCATTCAAGGCTGTAATTTACGTAAACTGCCTGTCGGTGTTATCATTTTGTTGACCTAATACATGCAGGAGACTAATAACCTAGCTACCTCGATCTAAGTGTATATGATTTTCCTACTGTAAGAAATGTGTATTCTTATTGGTGATTAAAGGGATTACGTGTCTTGCAACCTAGAATCTTTAAGAACAGTCATCTAATTTCATGATTA
>NW_022738037.1:0-873 GCF_011630105.1 Anneissia japonica
CTGTTTGTTACTGTGACTTTATGATCGCCATTAATTTTATCTTTTAGTTGATCAATGGTGACGTTAGTAGTCTATGAGTGCAATTATGGCTAAATATTTTTTCATTACTTGTTTTAAGATATTAAACTGCATACTTTTTTTACCAGTGCCTTTATCATCACCATCACTTTTATCATTTGATTGACCACTGTTGTGTTGATCAAAGCTGTTGTCTGTAAAAATGTAATTATTTGAATATGATAATGAATAAAACTTTGTACTGTGATATAATGCACTTAAAATTCAATATAATTACACTATACAGGTATTGTGATTTCATAATTACCTTCTACCTGTACTGGGATAGCCACATCTAATTGATTTATAGAAATAACAATATGTTTAGTATATTTACATGGTATGAAATTTTAATGTTTATATAACTTTTGGCGACCAACTCGACAGATACCTTGAATCTCTTTTGGCAAGCCCGTGTTATTTAACTTTGCTTCTATTTGTATATTTTATGATTTTTAATGAGAAAAATAAATGAAATGAAATGAAATTACAAGTATAATTATAATCTTGATATATTTGAGTTTAGAAAAGAAAAATTCAATAGTATTTTCAGTGGAGGGACTGGATGGTATACAGCATTTGAAAAAGGAAGTGCTGAGTGTGAAAAATCCAAAGGGAAGGCTATCCAAATTTGCCTGGATTTCAGACTTTATTCTGTTTGTTACTGTGACTTTATGATCGCCATTAATTTTATCTTTTAGTTGATCAATAGTGACGTTGGTAGTCTATGAGTGCAATTATGGCTAATTATTTTTTCATTAATTGTTTTAAGATATTAAACTGCATATTTTTTTTACCTGTGCATTTATGATCACC
>NW_022738038.1:0-1270 GCF_011630105.1 Anneissia japonica
TCAATGCCAAAATAGACATATATACGACTGAGCTGAGCGACTCTGAAATACCAGTGGTTTGTAACGCACTTATCATGTGCTACTAAATGGAAGACCATAATGAAAACATTTTATTTATATTTCTCACCCTGACCTTCACCTGGGCAAAGGTCTGATTCCACACCTGGCCTCCACTGAAACGGTTCTTAATCAAAATTAAGATTTGTACCATATGCCACACGGTGTACCGGAAACCTATAATCATTTATTAATTCAAAACAAAAAGACAGTAACTCCGAAAACAGACAGAGACATTTTGAGATTCAACGTTTCGATCTATTTGATCATTTTCAAGAATACTGGTGAGAAAATCTCACCCATCCATATATATTTACCAGTGGCGTAGAAAAGTATTTTTCATTGCGGGGGACGATTGGCATGTTAGCCAGTGTCGTAACAGGCGCGGGGGGGGGGGATGAGAAGAGGAAAAGAAAGAAGAGGAAAAGAAAAGGAAAGAAAAAGAAAAAGAGAAGAGAAAAATAAAGACAAGAATAAAAAGGAAGATATCATAATGACCAGAATCACAACGCCCTGCAACACCGGGGGACAAGGGGAAAATGCATCCTCTGAAAGTGCCAAAAATTCTCAAATTCTTTGCGCGCATTTCTTGTTACAGTAGGCCAATTTCCTCTATAAATTGCATATTTTAGGGAGTTTTCATCAATTCCGACGAAATTAGAATTAAAAACACAAAAATATTTTGCACGTTTCGCGCGCATTTTTTAGGGTTTATCCTTTTAAGTTATTTAAACACATATAGTCCCAAACTCAAGAAAGACAAATTTAAGATAGATTGTTTTAACCTAAAAGAAGGGCCTCAATGTGTATTGATGGTGAAAGAATATGTTTGTAATAAATATAACCATGATCATGAAAATGCTTACATTTAGTTTCAAATACACGTGTGTGGCCTATATTATAAATAAGATAAGCCCTATGTCGTATTGTTTTCTATATGGGGAGTGGGGTGGGGTGGGTATGGTAAATTACTAACTGGGAAAAAAAATACCCGTTCTGACCCAAGACCCCTGTTACGTGCCTGGTGTTAGCGCCAATGTGTGCCCTTGTGCGGACAGGGGATGTGCCCCCTCTGAAGCTGGAAACCTTGTTTTTGCAAAGTAAATTGATGCAATTTGCTATTATAGACCTAATCAATAAATTCCTCATCGAACGATATAACCTTAAACATTTTTGGAATTGACATAACATTACTGATATCATACACACCCTT
>NW_022738039.1:0-929 GCF_011630105.1 Anneissia japonica
TCCTAGTTAATGCCGTACGGTAGTAAAATGGTTGGTTTATTGTTCAACACCGGTGTTTGTAAAAATTGTACTCGCACAGCAGAGTGGTCAGTGGAGTTAGAGGAAATCCCCACCAGACAAGCGCGCGTTGATATGAAACGTCATCAATCACAGAGTTTCAGGATTGGTTAATTATGCTATATGCCGAGATTAACTATGAGTGGAATTACCACTCAAATGTCTACGGCCATACTACGTTGAAAACACCGGTTCTCGTCTGATCACCGAATTTAGCAACGTCGGGCCCGGTTAGTACTTGGATGGGTGACCGCCTGGGAATACCGGGTGCTGTAGACTTTTTGCATTTTCCCCCAAATTATAAAGTAGGGGTGCGTGAGAGTCCACACGACCTCGGGCCCACATAGTTGGGGCTGAGGTGCAAACATTTTGAGAATATGGACCTCTAAGTGCCCGGAAATTGCACTCTCATACATTAAAAATCATACAGGTACTTTATGTTCATATCAACAATACGCAATTAATTCGCTGGTGTTAGGTTCGAGGGTAATTTGAACAAAACGGCAGTCTTCTTCTGTCTAAAGCGTCCTAGATAGTGTCGTAGTAAAATGGTTGGTTTATTGTTCAACACCGGTGTTTGTAAAAAATGTACTCGCGCAGCAGAGTGGTCAGGGGAGTCAGAGGAAATCCCCGCCAGACAAGCGCGCGTTGATATGAAACGTCATCAATCATAGAGCTTCATGATTGGATAATTATGCTATATGCCGAGATTAACTATGAGTGGAAATACCACTCACATGTCTACGACCATCCTACGTTGAAAACACCGGTTCTCGTCCGATCACCGAATTTAAGCAACGTCGGGCACGGTTAGTACTTGGATGGGTGACCGCCTGGGAATACCGGGTGCTGTAGACTTTTTACATTTTTCC
>NW_022738040.1:0-822 GCF_011630105.1 Anneissia japonica
CAGAAAGACCTTGCTATCAGATAGAGCTGTTCTCAAAAGCTGGGTGGGATGTCGTTGAGGCACCCCGTCCAATAACACCAAGCGGTAAGTCGAACTAAAATATTAAAAGATATATCAAATGAATATAATGATGAATTATATCAGAATATGCCTTGGAAAGACTTTCAGAAGCCAGTCATATTGTTATTGGTTTTTACATTTTGAAATTGTTGATCTTTTTATCTTGTCTTACTTTCAAATTGTAAATAATCCTTTTTCAATTTTAACAAAGTGTCCTTTTTTTTTAATTGTAGATACCCTTGCTGTTGTTCTTTCTTTCAGCAATTGAATGTTTCGTTTGCAGGAATCCAATGGAAATACGTTTCTTTGAAACCTTTATGGGCTATTCATTGCTTTCTGAGTTTTTAATTGTATTTGTTTTTCCTTGTCTTGTCTTCATTGTTTTTGTATTTTACTCTGATTGCTGAATAAATTCAATTCAAATCAAAACAAATTGCTTTTGAAACTTTCATAATGATTTTGAGAATTTGAAATAAACTCGAGAAGAAATGATATTATGATTGTATTATGATTGTCATTGTGGTTATGACAATGGTTGTGATTGTCCCTGTGATTTTGATTTGACTCTGCTGTGTCTTTTGCTGTTGCTGTCTTTTTTTCGTTGCCATCCTTGTTGCAGTGAACGTCATTGCTACATTATCATAATATTTCTATTGTCAGTACAGTACAGTGTCAGCGCCATCATTATCTGTTTCAATCAATAAAACGAACACAAACTTTCTTCTGTGCACCTTTTACAGATCACCCGATGTGGTTTTCTTC
>NW_022738041.1:0-799 GCF_011630105.1 Anneissia japonica
CCCCACTGCCCCAATCGGGCGTAATGCAGTGACGGCGCCATAGATTTCCCGATATGAAGATCCAAATTTCTCGACAATCCATGGCAGGAAATTTCACCCTGAGACTGTAAAAGTAGTGTTCGCTACGAAATTTTTCGATTTGAAGTCCAAGTTCTCGTTTCCCCAGATCATCTACTATCCCTCACCTCCACTGGTGGCGCCGACATTGATGTTTTTCGACTTCAAATATACAGACCTTTTTTGAGGAAGTGCACTTAAATGGTATTTTCTTCTTACTGATTTGAGTAGACATATATTACATTATGAACAGAGAAAAACAATAGAAAGTTCACTCATAAATACTTGGACGGTGTTCGGGTGGGGTAGTTTTTACTATGTAACTTAGTCACTTTTTAATATATAAATTATTATTTTATAAATAAATTAGAGATACCGGAGGTGACTTGGGGGATAATTTTACCTGCGTTATATTTACTGTATCTAATATATTATTTACAGTTTACTACTACATTTTCTACTCTGAGCCGACCCTTACAATGTTATTATAATGTAAATACTAACGGTATGTTTACAAATGACTATAAAAGGATACTGAGCCAACAGCTCTACCTCCCATACTACCGAGAATTCTCGCTTCAAAGGCTCCCAAAGTATTATTTTTCAAATAATAAACGACCAGGTAAAAAAAGACAATTTGGCAAAACACACAGCTTATGGTTTTTGTCAAAATTGGACGATTTTTCGACCCTCCTATAATTGTACGGTGGTTTTGTGTTCTTTGACACCAGTAATCGGTATT
>NW_022738042.1:0-572 GCF_011630105.1 Anneissia japonica
ATAAAATATAAATAAAGAACGTTAATTGAATAAAAGGTGTTTTTTTTTTCGATCCCGACCTCATATAACTTTTCAGCCATCAAAAATGGCGATTTTGAAAGAACAATGATTCTCTAATATTTCCTGTACTGAACAGGTGATAAATCAAAACAGATTATCATTCTTGTTTTTCACATCATATTTGTAGTAAACAAACACAGGAAACTGATTTAAGAGTTCATTTCACAAGTTTTACTAAACACCCCTATGTCATAATGGAATAACCCATTCATGAATCATGGGAAATTGAATAATTTACATATAAATATGGTACATTGACAATGTTTATTAAATCTACATCATACTGTTAGTATATAAACCTTTTACGTACCCAATCAGGATTTGTGTTTTTTCCAATTTTCAAAAAATGCCACATTTTGCTGGAGGGTATCTGAAATGGACAAAAAGTCTCCGTGATTTTTGTTTTTGTTTACAAATAACCTATAATCGAACTTTATTTGTAGAAAAAATTAGACGTGTAAAGATTGTGGGATTCTGGCAATCTATTTTTTAAAAATTGGGAAAATATTGTA
>NW_022738043.1:0-990 GCF_011630105.1 Anneissia japonica
TATTGTTCATTCATATTATCATTTGTATTATTAATAATAGATAAATAGGCTTACTTGATTTACCATTACTTTTATTGTTATTTTAACTTGTGGCCATGCCTTAAAGTTTGTTTTCTGTGATGGTGTATCCTCTTTGTATCCTCTTTGTAAAAATGAATTACAAAGAGGATACAAAGATGGTGTATCCTCTTTGTAATTCATTTTTATTAAATACTGTAGGCTCCTTTAAAGTTCTTAGGCTGCGTGTTAACCTGATTTGTTATTCAATGTATGTAAACAAACAATCATTATTGATGTCATATTACAAATATTATAATCATTACTTTATTCCAACAAAGGAATTTATAATAAAGTGTGTCTATCAACATGATAGTAAAGCGTGGATCCTCCTGATGAATTTGTGTATATCTCAATAGGCACTTACAGTATAACAATTTGGTAACAATCAACAAAGACACATTGAAGGGACTTGATTGGCTAATGGAGCTGTAAGTACCAAGTACCGTATCTTTTGGCATCTAACTCTCTGACCAATCATATTGTATTTATTCACCAACTCACTGACCGCTAACCAATAATATCCTTGTATTATTTATTTATTAACATCTTTAGCCAGGATGACAATAAATCTTTACTGAAATGTTTTTTCATTGTGGTCCTGGACCTTTTTTAACCTATCAACCAATCATTACTTAAAACTTAGAATAATTTAAGTAATAAGTAATAGTAATAGTAATAAGTTTTAAGTCAATAACTTTAACTGGCCAATTATATCTTTGTATTCTAACTCGCTAATCACATGCAAAACTTATTAAATTAACGATTATTTACAGTGCATTTTTTTATCGTTAACATTATTTATTTAATTATTTATTATTAATAATTACATAAGGTGTACATATAAAGACATGGGAGATGCGTTTGTGAATAATGATTTCAATGAAGATATTTTGGAAGTTAAATTGGATGATGAGAATTAATGTTCTGTGA
>NW_022738044.1:0-1177 GCF_011630105.1 Anneissia japonica
ATTTATGGATTTAAGATTTTTTTAAATCACGCTTAGGCCTATGTGTTCTATTATGCCTCTGTATAACGTGTACTGATGCATATTTACATGTTTAGAATTATTCATTTTGAGTGATCCCAGGAAAGAATTTGTATTGGCTCAAGAATAAGCTTTAAAATTTTAACACTGTGTACAAAGGGGGGGAGGGGGAGCCGCGGCTCCCACGGCTCCCGCGGCTCCCCCCTGGATACGTCCCTGAAACAACATGAAATGTGTCATTATCACCAGTAATTTAAAGTCTCATTCAGACGGAAAAATGAATGAACTCAAATGAATTCTCAAATACAAAACCCAACTCTTTGGCCTTAAATATTGGCATCATTAGCGATTACACATTCAGCCACCACTAACATCATTCTTTCGGTTACCATTTTCGGTTACCATATTAGACAGGCCTATTACATTATTTTTCACATGTTTTTTTGTCATATCCCGGCTACTGTTTGATTTTCATCGTTATTTTTCAGTTTTTCTTTTTGATCACTCATACCTATTTGCAATTTAGACCTAGACATAATTTTTATTCATTTGTGTATTATGGTCTATCTTTTTTATTTAATTCATTTATCACATTCGTGTATTTTTATAATGACTGGTTTTATTATTACGTGTAGTGAATTTATTTCATATCTTCCTGAGGTAACAATGCTACACTCATTTTCATTATACATTTTCATAATACAGATTCATTTTGACTATTATATTTATTTTACTTGTTATAGACATTGTACATTAATTATATTACATATTTTATACTTGCGTCTATTGTGGCCGCCTAAATGTTATGATGTGTTTCTCTATTTCCTTTTTATTTTTAATTTTGGTCAGTATACTATCTGTTTATTGTCGGCATATACTGTGGGAACGACAATTAATCTGCGTTCTCATTACAAACTTTATTATAATTAATGTATACCCGATTTTAATTACTCTCATTATAGTCCGCATTGTTTATTCTTTAACTTCTCCCACTACAGTGGTTATGTGTTTCCACTTTTTGCTAGTTTTTTCATGTACCTTGATAAAGACCCGAGGATAGGTCGAAATATTGTTTTTCTCCAATAAAGTGTTTCTCAAATTCATGGTATTCGTTCCTATATTATTTTGTTATATATATAGGTACTATGTTTATACCTCC
>NW_022738045.1:0-538 GCF_011630105.1 Anneissia japonica
TAGCAGCAGAGCACCGTATCAAGTAAGCCAAAGAACGGGCAAGACAACAAACGTTTTTCCCTGCTGTTTGATGTAGACTCAGATATATACCTATCCCTAACAACATCACTTCTCCATCTACCATGTTTACTTAAAAGTCTATCCTGCACACCAGCATTAGCTGCGGCAGTCACGCCCCCTGAGTGTAGACTATGTAAGCCGAACAGACGCTCATCATACCCACATTGAACTAACGCAGTCTTAAACAGCTCACGGCAGCGACTGTACGACATCTGCTTGTCCAGTAAGACATGCTTACCTAGAGATTTGTTAAAATTAAGTGCCCTAAATAAAAACATCTGCTTATCTTTGGAGAGGTCAATGTCTCCCAAAGCCATATATCTACGCAAACACGCCACAGGGCACAGATCAGAGTCAGTCCTCGCCAAGACAATGTTAGAACCCCGACTAAATTGATCAGTTTTACTCCTAATGATCTTGATATCTACATGCCTATCATGGAACACTAAGTCCCCAACTTTCAAATTAATTACTTCAT
>NW_022738046.1:0-634 GCF_011630105.1 Anneissia japonica
AGCCCATGTTTCTGTCCCTGTTCTGATTGGCCAGTTGTCAATTTTATTGACACTTGAAAATGGAGGCCTTATCAGGTACTGTTTCTGCAACGTCAATTAAATGAGCTTTCATAGAAATGTAATATAATTGAAGTTAAACTGTCTCTTATAAAGTCTCCACATTCACAGGATAATCAATATCTGTATATTTTCAATTCTTCAACAATATTTTGGCAGATACTCGTGCACATAGGCCTTTTTTTTGTTACTAACAAATCACAAACTATTATTAAAGAAACTAATAAATTTATCATTTCAATTAATCAATCAGCAGGGGTTTTTTTCCTTTGACGAACTTTCATGATAGGTCTTTTTTATATTAGGCCTACCAGTAAAAGATAGGTAGCAAACACAGCTGGGGGATCAGGCTTCCATCACTGCCGGACCAAGGCTCTGGAAAAAACTTCCTTTGAACATTAAACAATCACATTTACTTGTCAGTTCATTTTCATTTTTTAATAATCGTTTTTTTGTTTTTGTTTTTGTTTGGAACGGCACCACTAGCAACGACTGTTGGAATGGCGCCAAATGGAACGATTTACTGACTGATTGATTGATCTGAGCACTTTTAAGACAATTTAAGACAAATTTACAT
>NW_022738047.1:0-211 GCF_011630105.1 Anneissia japonica
TGTGATAATTCCTCATTCACCCTATCGAAGTTAAAGTGGGGGTCCCGTTTAATAGCCCCATTTTTTAAAATTTCCACTAAATTTCAGGTGGGAGGAATGTTAAGGCGGGAGGGGTGTAAATTTGGAGAACAATTACTCGAAAACGGCAGATTGTTCCTGAAAATCCCTTGATTGGGTTATGGTGCGATACACCCCCCCCCCCCCGGAGGTC
>NW_022738047.1:217-603 GCF_011630105.1 Anneissia japonica
TTAATGGCCACACCTTTTTATAATTTTCACTCATTTTTATACTTTTAAGGGGATGTAATGTAAGAGTAACGATTTCTCAAAAACGGCAGATTGTTCCTGAACATCCCTTGAACATCCCACCACTTGAGAAAAATTAAAGTGGTGGGGGCTATTAAACATGACCTCCGGTCCCACTATAACTTCGATGCGGTGAATGAGGGGGTATCACAACATAACCCCACGGAGGGATTTCCAGGAACAATCTGCCGTTTTCGAGCAATCGTTACCTACATTTACACCCCTCCCGCATACCAGTACGAAAATGAAAAAAATTAAAGTTGTGGGGGCTGATAAACGGGACCTCCGGTCCCACTCTAACTTTGATGCGGTGAATGAGGGGGTATCAC
>NW_022738048.1:0-2884 GCF_011630105.1 Anneissia japonica
ATAGTTACTATTTGTAAGTAAACTTTAGGAAGTATTTGAGAGTACAGCTAATTAATATCGGCCTACCTACTCAGTATAAGGCATTCGGTAATTAGACTAAACACCTAAAATTGAAGGTTGCCAAGGCCATTTGCTCTCATTCATAGGTATTGTTTGTAGTGTTGCTTAGATCATCTTTTCTATGTTCCTTTAATTAGTATTACAGTACCGGTATATTGCTACTGTATTATAGTTATTATCGTTTTATTCTATTGTTGTTAATACTGTATTAGCATTATCTATCATTATTGATAGTATTATTTCTTTTATTATTCATATTATTATGATCATTTGTTTGTATTGCATTTCAGTTTAAACCGTAGTCGTAGACGTAGACGTAGTCGTAGTCGTAGACGTAGTCGTAGACGTAGTCGTAGACGTAACGTATCGTAACATGTGATATCGTACACAGTGGATGTACACCGTGCAAGAATAAAGCATGTACCATTTATGTTAATTCTACGTTGTCTACGCGTTTGATTCATTTCTACCTCTACCAGAACCGAAAATAGTAACGCACAGGGTGCAAGGTTACAATGATATTGTACACCAATTATTTAAAAATGACATAAAATAAGGTGGCACTTACAAAAATAAGAAGAGGAGATATGATGAACCAACATGACACAAAGTAAAGGTTTGGAGCAGAAGAGGTCATTTCTTCAACGTTCCTTCTCAGCCTTCCTGCACCTGTACAAGATCATATAAGATGACTGGTGTTAAAATTAACAAATTTTTGAGTGAAACATTTTTGAACCATCAAACTGAATTTAGGGTCCAGAGGAAAGCAGGTCTCTTGGACACCAGGATATCATCCCGCACTCCTGCAGGCAAGAATCGCATGGAAAATAACCCATTTTCCACAAATTCATAACATTTATACTGTTTTTCATAAATTGTCTCACAGAAATCAATGTCAATGTATATCACCGTATGCAGCAAAATAAAATTAGATGTGTCAGAAGAGCTCATTTAACTCCCGGAATTGACTACTTGTCCATTTACATACCCCTTGGTACCAAGGGGTGTTTTGTAAATTGAAAAATTTGTAAACTAGATCGGGTGTCAGTTTCCTAGGCCTAGCTACCCTCTGCCATTGAGCGCTGATAGGCTGAACGGCAGCCAGGCCTAGAACAAACCGACAGTGCAGCAGCGTGGTCTACCGCGCTAGAGCCTAGCTAATTTTACCTTCTATAAAAAACAAATTATTGTAATCGCTGGAATTCTTCCACTAATAACAAAATATTGTTTAAACTTATTGAAACATCTATGTTTTATGGACCTTTCTATCGTGTTCTTTCTAGTTTTTAGATTGCCAAATTCTGTTGTTTACATGCATTTTGCGATCCCAATAAGTTGTTGACCCCAACACTTTTGTTTATTTGTCATCATACACATGTGCGCTCAATCCAACGATACTTGCATTGGTAGTTCATTGTTCTGGTGATATTTATTACATTAATATAGTATTAATATAGTAATTATTATAGCATTAATGGAAGAAAAAAATTAAACTATAATAAATATATACAACAAACTTGATTTTATTAAGAAAAATATACATTATCACTTTGTAAAACGTTCGCAATTGGACTTTTTTTTACGGTATTAATTGGTTGATGATAACGTCAAAAGGAGCAAAGACCATTCGTAAAATCGACTATTCGTAAAATGGACGTTTTACTGTAAATTGTTTCAATTTATTTATCATTTTAAGTATTTTAATCAACACATAATTAAGAAAAACATCCATCATATTTACCATATAGCCAACTAACAGCGACAACTTCACCAATCGCAATGAAGAAGATTGACACCACAGAAACATACCAATCAATTATTTGGAAATAGTACATGCCACCCTGAAAGCAATGTCTGACAATTTAGCAGATCTTCAAAAACCAAGTAAAATATGTTTCTACATAAATGCTCCAGGCCTCCAAAATCTGGCCCAAAGGGATCTCGCAATAATCGGTGAAGTTCCTACACTATCATAAGCAAGGAAAAATGTTATTTACTTTTAGTTTAAGTAATCTAAATTTATGTCTTCATAATGCCTTTAAGTGGAATGTTTCTTCTGCAAGTATGTTGAAATGTGAAAATACAATAAAAAATAAACAGTTATTATTCAAATTGATAAAATTCTTTAAATTTATTTAATTATGAGGAGAAAAAGTAATGCTGTCTAGACAAATTATCGGCAGTGGGTGTAAAATTCTTATTTTTAAGGTGGTTTGATAAAAGGCCAAAACGAAAATGTTCTTTTTATTCCCAAACACCGTTTTTGGTGGGCGGTGGATTCATGACGTAAGGTATAATATGTCTTGTCTAAATTTTGATTAAATTTAAAGATATATGTTAAAATACAAAATATATTAAGATAAAAATTATGCTTGAATATACACACCTCAAAAGTACACGGTATACCACAAGCAAAGGTAAACAGACAAACGTACAACACAAGAACTTCTTTACGATTGAAATAAAAGGGCTTCAGTCTTGGAAAGCCATCAATAAGAGTTGTGATGACAACCTCCACCATTGCAAACTTATATGAAAAGAATTAAAAAAATGGTAAAACTAGAAATTGCAAATTGCAAGTGAAGTGCTGTGAAGTACAACTGCATAAAATGTTCTTCGAACAAAATTATTTATGCGAGTCAAGTGAAAATAATGAATAATAAAAATATAAATGATATGAGCACGACCCATTGTCTATATATTATTAGAACAGCGTTGGTACAATAGTGTTTTGCTGCAGTGACATCTCTCTGCTGGCGACTCGCTGCTGCTGGCGATGACTCGCTGCTGGCGAATCGATCTGCGCATGTGTATAAAATGGTAT
>NW_022738049.1:0-830 GCF_011630105.1 Anneissia japonica
CCTTGCAAAGATGTGACATGTCCAATATCTAAGTACTACATAATTCATTGAGAACAAAAACAGTAAGAACATAACTGCTTCACTATTCAACTTTTTAAAATTAAATAACCCTCAAATGAAAAATAAATATTAGAAGTATATTAATAAGAGTTTTCAGCTCAATAAACCAATTAATCTTACAATACCGTTAGTTTGCACTCATGTGATTAATACAAAAATTGTAAAAATCAGCCATTTATTGATATTGTGCTGTTATGTACCCTCTGAAGAATATGATCTTAAGATTTTGAGGATAGAAGATAAAAAAAAAATTGTATCCTTATGTTACACATACTATTAATGAACTCTCAATAGCAAAGATATTGGACTCTAAAATGTTACATAAGTTACAGTGCCTTATAAGTCTTACCTTCTCAATTTGTATAATTGAAACATAAGGTATTGTGGTTTATTGTGTGTGTAAGCATCTCATAGTTACACTAAAAAAATTATAGAGTGCCATGGAATAATGGCATAATTCTTTAGAACCACACAAGTTCAATCATGTTTTATTTAGTTGGCTTCACAGACAATAGAGAAACAATATCAAAATACATCATTGAACCTAGCAAAGATTCAGCAAAAATACACATATTTTAGAATTATCATAATTCATCTGGATAAAATAGAGGATTTCAGGCTGAAACCACGTCGAACCCACGAGAGTCGCTTCCAAGCGGTGTCAACAAATCTGACAGTGATCCGAACGCAAAATTAAGGATTGACATGTTTGTTTGGTTGGCAATTTAATAATTTCAGCGTCATGCCACCTCGTCGTAGTGTTCGGACAA
>NW_022738050.1:0-714 GCF_011630105.1 Anneissia japonica
TAACTTTACCTACTTCAAAGCCGTGAATCCACAGCTACCTCGGCCCCACCGTGGTTGGGGCCGAGGTGAGAACATTTGAGATGAAGCACCAGCAAATTTCTCATGATCTTTAATCAGGCATTTTCTGCAACATCATAGATCTAATTAATACTAGTGATGTACCATAGAAAATAAAACTAAAACAATTTTCTTTGATGTATTTAATATACCCGACCTACCTCAAGCCGTGCGGTCACATTCACCTCAGCCCCACCATAGTTGGGGCTGAGGTGAGGAAATAATACCTCAAGATGGCCGGAAATGACACCCTAACATAGTTGTTTTGCTTCTTAGGTGCGAAAATTTTGAGAATATGGACCTCTGGGTGCCCGGAAATTGCACTTTCATGTACCTTACAGATCTTACCAATAATTCATATCAAAAATATAATACAACAATTACGGTATTTTTCTTAATACAAATTAGGATGCCCTCCCACCTCCCTGCATCCGCCCCAGAACTAAAAAAAGATGTCTAAAAGGATGGTGCTACAATATCTTTCTTCCATGCTCGTGCATGCGTCTTGGCGGTAAACCGTAAACATTTTGTCCTTACTCAAATTAGTATGGTTATTTTATTCCGTACTTTATAAACCGGTATTTATTATTACCTAGGCTTATATACCAACAAAATTAATTAATTTCAATATTATGTAGGAATATTCATTCACAAGTA
>NW_022738051.1:0-922 GCF_011630105.1 Anneissia japonica
GTCTATGACTGGTCTAAGTTTATACAGAATATTTACAATGTACAGGACTTCGTAGCAAACAACAAAAAATTCTAAACTATTCTATATTATTACTGTATAGACGAACCTCTCTCCAAAATCAAGAAGAACTCCGCATGGGCGACGATCATTCGTTTAACCATGTGCTTGTTGCGCAGATGGATTTATGCTTTGCGCTGATTGGCTATGCACGCTCCAGGGTTTGAGCATTGTGAACCAGCCGCCACACTGCTACCAGCCTTTGATCGCGAGTGCGTATAAGACGTGATTCCAACAGATAAATTACGAACGCATAAGATGGGTAGGATTTAAACAAATAAAACAACAAACACATTAGACGGACATGAACGAATTTATTAACGATATGATAGACAAGATATAAAAAAAATAAAATAAAGAAAACATAAGACGGACATGAAAAAATTCATAAAGGAACGAACGTATAAGACGGACATGATTCAAACAATAAAACAAAGCCAACATAAGCCTGACATTTCTCAAACAAATAACAAACGTATCGGACGGACATAGACAAATGATACTGTGTAGACGAGTGAATAATTTTGTAATGAACAAAATATTTATGAACAAAAACAAACAAATATGAAACCAATGGACGGTTTTACAAATGAATATGTACCGGCACGCATGTAAAATGTGCAAGTTGTGATGATATATCGATTCTGTCTTTATTCATAAATGATGGATACTAATTGAAAGTATCCCTTCTTAATTTTAAAAAAAAAATTTATGGGGGGGGGGTGCCGTTTCTTTTTAATTTATTTTTTTTTGCACCATCTTCAGTACATTTCTGTACAGTACACATCACACGGGAAAAAAAATCCGTCATCGACTTCTGTCTTAAATTGTTGAACCTCTGTTTGACAGCTTCATCTCGCCATTT
>NW_022738051.1:973-1283 GCF_011630105.1 Anneissia japonica
TCAGCAGCGTTAAAAGCTGTTGATGCGTTGAATCTTGGGAGGTGACTAACTTCTTGTTCATCATCAGATGAATCGTGCTCCTGCGATGTTTCCACACCACTGATGATTTGATCATCCGTTAGCCACTGATACCCTAGATCGTCTGCGTCTTCAGCCAGCCATTGAACAGGTCCCATCTACTCGCTATCATCGGCTTGGTATCCGAGTTCTTCAAACATTACATCGAATTCAGCCGAGTCATCGGCCTCATGATGGTTTCTTTGATGAGGATCGGAGTCGTTGTTCGGCTCTTCTCCCAGAAGTTGTCGCC
>NW_022738052.1:0-1197 GCF_011630105.1 Anneissia japonica
AGAAAATATGTATACCTCTATATAATTGATGGACATTCCAGTATTCCAAGGTTCTGTCATCAAGTGAAGGAATTTTGTTGTACCAATACGAAGTTTTTAAATCAGCGAATATATATATTTTATTACCTCCGCGAGGATGTTATATTTTCATCAGATTTTTTGTGTCTGTTTTGTTAGCAGCCTCTGCCTACAGTTTTAGGTTTTAGGACATGCGTCAAATTTCCTGATATGTAATGGAAAATTCCTTTTTATTTTTGAGACGATCAATGGTAGGGTGTGAATATGAGGACCATTTATAGAAAAACACCCCACACTATAGATATCTCAAAAAAATCAAATGATTTGAATAAAACTTTCCGGAAGAGTTAATCAAGTTACAACGAAGATATAAGTATAATGTTTTGTCACAATGCAGATTCGGGTATGTATTTAAAGGGTCGTTGAAAGTGATAAGGTAACCTTAGCCAGCGAACCGTCCGACCGTCATTTGCACGGCCTAAAATTATTTAGGACGGCCACTTTTACCGTGACTGCTTGGACGGTTTGGCCTAATAAGCTCGGCCTAGCCAAATTGGGCCTGGTATACGTTTAGCAAATTCTTTATATTCTTCAAATCTATCGATGTTACATTAAACTAAAGCTAAATCATACTTTCAGTTGCGCGGAGCGCTCATGTCGACGAGTTGAGTTCCGTGTCGACATGAGCCTGCATTTATAGTAAAGTAGATTTATTTTACTTAAGTAATAATAATATCATTTTTATCATTATACTTATCGTAATAAGTACCATATTTATTATTATGATTATATTATTATTACTATTATTATTATTGGATGAATATGTACGCATTATAAGATTTATTTTACAAATCATTATTTATGGTTTTAGAGTTATTTTACAATAAATAAAAATAATATTATTATTTTATCGTTATTCTTATCATCATCATCATACCATAATTATTATTATCGCTGTTTTTACAATTATATTTATACTTATTGTTACAATGACCGTTATGATTATTAGAATAATTATTATTATTATTACAATAAGGAAATATTGGATAAACTTCTTAATAATAATTGTCTTAATAATAATATTTTTTATGTTATTTTTTTTGGTTTTTTTTAAAAATAATTATGTAGATAGGACGTTGGATGAATTATTGCTATTTTTATATAACCAAGTATTTTTCT
>NW_022738053.1:0-903 GCF_011630105.1 Anneissia japonica
GTAGCTTGTCCTCAGCTACCAATTGAAAAAGATGAAATAGTGGGAATGAAATATGTGGCAGTGAGCATAGGCGTAGATCCCGGGGGGATGGGGGATATATCCCCCCAATATTTGACAAGGGGGGATGGTCCATTGTATCATCCCCCCCAATATTTTGACGATGTATGGGATAAATTGGAGCTTTACACACTTCAAAAGACTGTCACAGAAATAATTTGCACTGTCTTATGCGCTTACAAAGATAAAAATTAGCATATTAATGTATTAAAGTTGATAACAAAATTATTTTATCTGGTACCAATCTAAGCTCTTCTCTCCTTAAATGTTAGATGTGCTTGCAAAGAGAGCCACATTTCACACTGAAGGGTGTGTACGACATCAGTAATGTTATGTCAATTCCAAGAATGTTTAAGGTTATATCGGTTGATGAGGAATTTATTGATTTTGCCTATAATAGCAAATTGCATCAATTTATTTTGCAAAAACAAGGTTTCCAGCTTCAGAGGGGGGCACATCTCCTGTCCGCACAAGGGCACACATTGGCGCTAACACCAGGCGCGTAACAAGGGTCTTGGGTCAGAGTGGGTATTTATTTTTTTTATTTTTTATTTTAACCATCTTTAAAGAGGGTAACCCTTCTAGTTTAGCCCAGTGGGTTAACTGATATTCAGGGGCCCTCTTTAATAAAATTAAAGAACAGTACAAACAACATCATTACAACATAATAATAATAATAATAATAATAATAACAACATACAATCTCATATCCTGGATAGTTTACCATACCCACCCCACCCCACTCCCCATATAGAAAACAATACGACATAGAGGGCTTATTTTATTTATAATATAGGCCACACACATGTGTTTGAAACTAAATATAAGCATTTTCATCATGGTTTT
>NW_022738054.1:0-533 GCF_011630105.1 Anneissia japonica
TATGAAAAAATAGCGCACTCTAGATAGATTTTTTAACCATGTGTGTGCGCTTAACGATCGTCACGACCTATTGGTATGGTCTATGACTGGTCTAAGTTTACACAGAATATTTACAACTTCGTAGCAAACAACAACAAATTCTAAACTATTATATATTATTACTGTATAGACGAACCTCTCTCCACTGTGCTATTATTTACCCATAGCCTCCGTGCCCACATCCGATGCAAAATCAAGAAGTACNTAAATCCAGTATGTTATTACCGTGAGTTGTGGAATTATTGCACTGATACTGTCTCTTATACACATCTAGGTGTGTATAAGAGACAGGGGTTTTATCATTGTGAACCAGCCGTCGCACTGCTGCCAGCCTTTGATCGCGAGTCCGCAATACACGAACGAACGTATAAGACGTGATTCTTTTCTGTGCTGCATATAACTGATGAAATTTTCTTTTCTACCATTTTAATGTATGGGACATATATTAGCCATTTTCCATGCTTGTGGGAACGTGCCCTCACGTATTGCCCAAT
>NW_022738055.1:0-1345 GCF_011630105.1 Anneissia japonica
GGGGTGTGTGTGTGTGTATACATTTTAGATATATATAGGGCCTAATCTTCTTTCATAATAAAGAAGTATTTCTTTAGACTTGTAAACGAACGCTTACTTCTTTGTGATCCCCATGTAAAGCCTGGTGTATTAGGGCCATTTCACAAAGAGTCGGTTCCACACTTTGCCCCTCAGTATAAGTGATGATGGAAAGTATCTGAAGAAGTCAAATCGTTTCACAATATTATAATAAGCATATAAACTGTACTCAATCACATAATAGCTTAAAATTCACCATATTTCAAAAAAGTTATAAAGTATATTATTGTTCGAAAGCAATAGGACATATTCTTATGACACATCTCGAGGTTAGGGAATAAGATTGGGATGTACCGTATGTATTAAGTACCCGTAAGTTATTGTACATTAACATAATAGCCACTCTTCTAAAAAAATTAAAATGATGGAATTTAATCACAATTGCTCTACGTTAAATGAATCCATAACAATTCAAAACACAGAGTTTGTAATGCTTACACACAGTCATTAATCTACTGACTTAAAAAGCAATCAATTTTAGTGAACTGTGACAAGCCTACGCCTACATCTAGTGACGGTGCAAAATCTCAAATTTTCAGTAGCTCTCCTGACTGACGTGCACGTTTTAATTTGTTAATCGTCCCTTTTGTACAAGGCCGATAATACCTGCCTACCAATGCCGTAGTCAGCTATTGGGACAGTTGGGACAGTCCCACACAATTTTTATAATGGGTCCATAAAGAGGGACGACATTTAGGGTCTACATTATGCAGTTTCATGCATAAATGACCCCTCTTTTTGAAAAATGGGTCTATATTTAGCCTAAAATGGGTCAACTTTTAAGAAAATGGGTCCAGATTTTTCATATTTTTGCGCAAAATGGGTCAACTTTAAAGAAAGTGGGTCCACATTATTTGAATTTACGCGTAAAGTGGGTCCACCCTGATATTGTCCCCGCACTGTTTTAAAATCCTTGCTACGGCATTGCTGCTGCCTATCGGAATGATAAATATATTCGGAAATCGCTGATCGTTAAAAATGTACCCCCTTGGAACTTAAGCTATTTGTGCTAACACAATATGCTTAAAATGAGAGTGTATCATATTGATCTCTGTAAGCAATGAATAGAGAACTGTGCAAGAGTGTGAAAAGTGGCATAGTTTGTTAATTAAGGAGTTTACATAGAAAAAAGAAGGTGCGGGTGCGAATCACGGTTGGGGATAATTCCACATTTGATAATCTCTTTTAGGACCTGTGTTTTTCCACTATAACTTTGCTTTAGATGTAATGTGGGAGTACGGTACTTATTCTTATATACTTATATATA
>NW_022738056.1:0-568 GCF_011630105.1 Anneissia japonica
TTTAAATCAACACAAGAACGACGTAACGCAGAAATGAAATGGATAATCCGGTTAAAAACTCACAATAAGGGTCTAAATAAGGACTTAGGCTCTACATGTGATTATGCCTTCATACGCAATATTTCTCTATGAATACAGTATCTAACTATATATGCTATATATTATTTTTACTTATGTACATTTTTTTATATTCAATTATTATTATATTATTAGCCTATTATTATCAGACGACCTATTATAATTAGACTTATTATATTAGACCTATTATTATTTCTATTCCAGAATTGTTTTAATTATATAGGACCTTATTAATCTTACTATGTTTTATTTCCTGTTATTGTTTACTGTAGTTAAATAAGTCTTAACATTAAGCTGGTTCAATGGCACCGCCAATAAACAATTGCTTACATAATCATTTTGCCGACACCTTATGGTTTAATTGTACAGTAATTAATTCGCCCATTAACTTGTCACTGAACTTATATTTTGTGGTCCAATCAACTAATTGTATTGATAACTTGATTCTGATTGGTTTATTATTTTTTATGTATATGTAAGATCTCCCAAG
>NW_022738057.1:0-511 GCF_011630105.1 Anneissia japonica
GAATTCTGTATTTAGGCGTATGTTAAACTCCATTTAATTTAACGAAAATAATAATAATAATAATACTAATAAAGATTTATAAAGCGCACATCTTCACCAAAGGTGCTCAAGGCGCATAGACAATTAAACCAACAAGATCCAAATAATTCCCAGAAGAATTTTCATCAAAATCCAAATACCAATTATCCCATAAATTGTTAATTTTTTTGTAAATGGAGATATCCCATTAGGCCATTTTTAAAAATAGTTCACTAAAGGTTAACTACAGAATTTAGTACACTGTAGTTAATGTGTTATAGGTTGTAAAAGTGTATTGAGTAAAAAAAAATCTTTAGAATAAAAATATCTTGCGCTTGTCATTAGGAATTAATCATTTGTGATACAAAATGATTGGCTATGTCAAGTGTTATATTGAACAGTCAGCACAGGCCCCAACCTCCTAATTTTTTTCAAAAATTATATATAAAAAAATGGAGAAAACAGACAAAATTGTATTCAACTTTTAATCCGA
>NW_022738058.1:0-1925 GCF_011630105.1 Anneissia japonica
CACACACACAGGTAGATAAAACTTCTCAACCTATTCAAATTTATCCATTCACAATATGTACGTGGGCATATCCATCTCTCTTCCATTGTAGAAAAAGTCTGATTTAAAAATTTAAAAAATGTATATTTAGCTCCTGATGCGAAAAGGTTTTCATGTTTCAGGTTTAGTTAGTTGCAACGATGCTTGTCATGGTGACCTCAGCAATACTTTATTCATCCATGGCAGTTCTTATGTTAAAATGCATTATAATTCTGTGAGCCTCCATATTATTATTTAATGCCTGTTATGTAAACATCCTGAAACTTTTTGCAGTGCACAGCCTCATCTACTGTACATCTATAGTGCTCACTATATAAGAAAATATAATTATTCTCAAACTGCAAATGTACAGTAAGATTTTGTTTCTCTCAAGCTTGAAATATGAGCCTTATGATTTGAATTCTACATTATTATTTGTACATTATAGTTAAACAGGTTGAGTATTGAACAATTATACTTTCTAATAATTTTAAAATTTAATGTGTATTAATAAAATCATAGAGGTATAAAGGTGAATTTACTGTGTATGATGAGGTGATCCCTTGTTTCAATATTTGAAGGGATCATCTTGTGAAACTGCAAATTTCTCTTTAAAATAATTCTATATTATTTGTTAAACTTTAAAATTTACAATAATATTAAAAGGATGAAGTTCAATTTATCTAGGCCAAGAAAAATCTTTTAAGAGTTTTGAACCAAGTGACCGTTAATGATCTACGGTTTGGGTCATGAAGTATAGTAAACCCCTGCGGACAGATTAGGGGAGAGATTTGTGGTTTAAGATGCTAAAAATTGTGTTTTAGACCACAATTAAGAATAGCAATCATATTAAATTAATATTTTTAGTCTGATGAACTTAAACGCCATCTGACGACTGAGGGGTCATGTTTAGTTATTGGGTAAGCATTTCAATTTTGTTTTCTGCAATGATTAAATAAATTTCTATTAAAAGCATTTGATTCATTAATATAATAACACAGTATATAACATCTTCTATTAACAGGCATGATGATCGCGAGCTGGCACGGCAAGGAAAGAGGAACGGCATAGGATCAAACATTGACGGGCCTGCGAAGGAGTATCCACCAACACAACAGTTTAATGTCTCGTTAGAATTGTGAGTCGTTTTTATTTTTAATAATTATTTTCATCATTTAAAAAAAGATAACTCTTAAAAAAACAGCAAGTGACTTAAAGAATGGAATGGTTAACTTTTTCACTTAGCCCCACCCCTTGGATATTGTTTCCAAGGTTTCATACACAAAACACATATTTCTTGCCCTGTTCTGATTGGTCAGTTGTTAAGTTTGACATTCCGGAAAGGTTCATTGATGTCCTTTAACCTCTTTAAGACTGTTTTCCACTAGTGGAATTTATTCGCGTGAATCGCAAGGCATTGGTTCATGCGCAGGCACTTCAGCAAAATCACTAGTTTGAACCGTTTCTACCTTTTGCGACACAAAAATATGCGTAACCAATCAGAGCTCATAAAGCGAACTGACGCTTTTGAAACGTGTGAATAAATTTCGCCTAGTGAAAAACAGGCTTTATGGTGGCTTAACGAATGCAGATTTTAACTGTGTGAACAAAATTTTGGTTTTGACCTGGGGATGAAAGGCAAGCATTTTAATTGCAAAGCTATAACTCCACTCTTTGTTAGAGAAATATAAGTGTACAAGTTCTTTTAAGATTGATTGAGATGATGCTTAGTGAGTAGATACAATATTTGCCAATATAATTATGTAAATTTAAAAATAAAAAATGATAAAATTTTCTCTCCTCCTCGATCTACTTCATCTCCCCAATGATTCCCTTTTAATTTTGTTCTTTTTAATCCTTCCTAAGTTTTGTTTTTTTGCCTTTAATTTCCCAATGTAAACAAGTAA
>NW_022738059.1:0-679 GCF_011630105.1 Anneissia japonica
TATTTGCACAAGTATGGAGCATACAGACCCAAATATCTCCATGTCACGCAAGAGCGCAGCTGCCGTGTACATGCGTAGCTGCCGCACACCTACCGCGCAAGCGAAACCGATGCGCGGCACACATGAAATTGATGCGTGGCGCACACGAAATTGACGCCCGGCGCACAAAAATTGACGCGCTGCACTCACAAATGCGGTTATCGCTCATTAAAAGATACATAATCCCAGTAAACATGGAGCACAGAGTATAACTCGCAGACGCGTAGCTTTAGTGCGCGCAATCGCAAATGCAGCACATGCCATGCTACATGTAAAGGTAATACAAAAACTTTCATATAAATGCAATAAAAAAAACAAGCAGATATGCCGTGCTAGATATGCAGCTGTTCTGAGTTATTACTAATATTACGGACCTGAATGTAGCTGCACAAGGTAAGTTAACTTACAATATACTGTAGTTAAAAATATGTAATCTACATTTGTATCACAAGTTCTGCCTTTTCAAGGTCTTGCAAAAGTGGATACATTTCGAGTTCAGTTTCTAAATCGTAATCGATAGCATAAACAGTTTTTCGCTTATTTACATTTGCCTTGTTGATTCTTATTACTGTCCCACTGTACCACCGAATTTCCTTGTCAACCTTAAACATATGGTCAACTCTCTTCCCAACAAGCAAAT
>NW_022738060.1:0-1232 GCF_011630105.1 Anneissia japonica
TATCAAAACTTAACACATTAAGCAAATAAAAAAAAAATTAAACAAAGAAAACTAAACAACAAGCTTATGTTAAAAAGACACAGCCCTTACCCTTCAACCCATTGAGACACAGAGCCCATCACTAATGTTTAGACTGCATCCACCGAACCACCCTGAAGCCCACCCTAATTTTTAAATTTCATCTTGAACAGAAGGAGAAAATGAGAGTAAATCAATCAATGCAGTGGAGCTCTGAACCTCTTCGTTTAAACCCTTCCACCCCAACCAAAACCCTGAGCTAAAATAGAAAGTAACAACTTAATCTAAAAAGTAAGAAAAGTACAGTACAATGCATGCAAACCCTTCTATAGAAATATGACATTTCGTACTTTACACATTGAGGGGAAAAACAGCAACAGAACAGTAACTGTTTTTCCTGATATCGGTAAATTTCAGTCTGCCGCCCTCTATTCTATTCGCTTAGTGATCTCTGAAGAAAGAAAATATCAGTCTGTCGCCCTCTATTATATTCGATTGCTGATCTCAGCTCTCTGTCTGAAGCGTGCTCTCTGAAGAAAGAAAATATCAGTCTGCCGCCCTCTTTAGTAGACTTGACTTTACTTTTTTGCTGATAACACGATACGGGGTCACTGCTGCCCGTACCCTACCGCCTGAACTTGGTCTAGCTTTACACTAAATTATACGGTCTTATCAGTATGTCAGGCTCCGTGAATATACTAACACCAAATGGAAAGAGGCAAAATGTAAAATATTCTTCAAATTCAATCAACGCAGTGGAGCTCTGAACCTCTTCGTTTTAACTGCCCTTCCACCCCAACCAAAACCCTGAGCTAAAATAGAAAGTAACAACTTAATCTAAAAAGCAACAACAATGTAAGGAAAGTACAGTACAACGCATGCAAACCCTTCTATAGAAATATGACACTTACACATTGAGGGGAAAAACAGCAACAGCACAGTAACTGTTTTTCCTGATATCGGTAAATTTCAGTCTCCCGCCCTCTATTCTATTCGCTAAATGTTCTCTGAAGAAAGAAAATATCAGTCTGCTGTCCTCTTTAGTAGACTTTACTTTTTTGCTGTCTGTACCGTACCGCCTGAACTTGGTCTAGCTTTGCACTAAATTACGGTCTTATCAGTATGTCAGGCTCCGTGAATATACTAACCCCAAATGGAAGGAGGCAAAATGTAAAATATTCTGCAAATATGACAGTTTTACAGGTTAGTCACAC
>NW_022738061.1:0-2087 GCF_011630105.1 Anneissia japonica
TAATTTAAATGCAGAATGGAAAGACCTTATAATGATATTTTAGTGTTTAAATGGTATTATTAAAAACTTTTTGATACTTTTATCCCCCACTAGCATTTTTTTTTTATGGATCCTCTCCTGCTGATAATGTTAACAAAGGTGACGAATGATCTTTACGATTATAATGATGATGAGGATGTTGGCGACGATGACAAAGATTATTTGGGTATTAAAACGCCAACCAAATATATAAATAGTCTCTTATACACATCTAGATGTGTATAAGAGACAGACAACGCAGAGATAAGTTGCAATGAAAAATGTAGCATTGTTTAAGTCAATTAACTCTGTACAAAATACTATGAATTTAAGTGAGAGGCGTTTAACAAATATAGCGCTTATTACAGGGGTGTATCCAGGATTTTTTTTTGTGGGGGGGGGTCGTGATCATAAAATGTTTGACCTTATCACAATGAAAACAAGAGCGTCGACATTTTTTCCATAAAATTGGGAGGAGGAGGAGGGCTTAACCAGTCCAATTTTACCTCAGCCCCACCACGGTTTGGGTAGGAAATTTTAAAATATAGAACTTCTAGATGACCGGAAAAGACACTCTCATCCGGACCTTCGGACCAATGGATCTTCGGATCAATGGACCGTCGGACCAATGACTAGTCACCCTCAAAGCTAATCCTATTTATGTTGGTTTACGCACCACTGACTTGGGTTGTTTGTCATCACTCTTAAAGATGTCTACCGATTCGTGGAAAAGGCGTTATTGGCCTATTTGATGTGAAGTAAAACATCTGGCCTAGGTAGCCTAGGATAGTATGTTTAATACATAACCAAAAGTACTTGGGCCTAGCCTAGCTCAAGTGTTTTATTTTGAAAAGTGCGCACGCATAGCATAGGTAAAGGTCTCGCCCGTTGGCGCACGACCCGCAAGTTCGGCACGCCTAGAGCATAGGCATGGCTAAACCAAGCATTACAGACTTTAAAGTTGCTAATATTTGTCTATAATCAACAACATCAAGGTGCATGACAATAACCTAATATAAATTACACTTATACATAAAAATTACTTCTCCTACCATGCTCCTACTAGGCCTAGGCCTTCCTCCAAACATTCTAACTTCCGAGCCTGAATACGCCTTTTTCACGAATCGGTAGACATCTTGAAGTGATGACAAACATTGCGAATCAGCGGTGCGTAACCAACAAAAATAAGAAGCTTTTGGGCGGATTTTTTGACATCATGTTATTTAAAAAATCATAACTCTATAACGGGGCGTCGTATCCAAAAAAAAATTCCAGCAAAATGTTCTTAAAAGACTAGTCTACACCACTATATGATTGAAAAAAAATTGAAAAATTTTGTTGACCTGTTGAAATCAAGATTGAAAAATAAAAGCCTATCTCAGTAGTGTATTAAAATAGGTATATGCATACAGTGCTGTAACTAGTAATACTCTGAACTAGCATTGTTTTAGTTACCATATGAGAGTTTCCAGTGTTAAAAACATGATTTACTATACTATACCTCTTTATAAAACATAACTTGTACTTTGTAATAAGAGAAATATGTATATTATCGCTACTTGGAACAGTAACAACTCGAAAGTCCTATGCTACTGCACTATAATGCATTGGCCTATTTTAATACACTACTGAGATAGGCTTTTCTTTTTCAATCTTGATTTCAGAGGTCAAAACAAATTTTCAATTTTTTTCAATCATATAGTGGTGTAGACTGGTCTTTTAAGAACATTTTCCTGGAAACACTTTTTAACACCATCTTAAAGGAAATTGTCTTTTCTAGACGCCCGAAAATAACCTGATGCGTTTGGGCGATACATTTTTTTTTTTTTTTTAACCATCCCTTCCCCTTAAATCCACCTCTGCTATTTAAAATCACAATATTAAGATTGATCTAAATTTGATTTAAATGTATTAAATATTAATTTACATTGTAGTCGATTTATAGCAAAAATTTTAAAGGCCTGTTATTGAAAAATTCTGGCTCTTTAATTAGAATGAATTAAGTTACATAGTTAGGTAAACACAAACTGGCGTTAAAACAAACCTATGAAAACTTTAATAAATACTTT
>NW_022738062.1:0-10605 GCF_011630105.1 Anneissia japonica
TCACAAGTCCTTAAAATAGACGATTTTATTCAGCAACAGATGCTATATTTATTGACCAATGGCAACGTTGTAATAGATGAGTACACATGACTGACTTTATTTCAGGAGGCAGACGATTGCTGTTTGTCATTTCTTGAAGATCGTTATGACAAATTTAAGGTAAGAACAACCTTTTATATTTATTATTGGTAGAGAAATCGAAAATGGTTATGAAACATGAATGATATACACCACATTTAAACGGTGGATGGTTTATTCGTTGAAAATATCATTTAATAATAAAAAAAAATCTTTGATAGAATTGTAGTTCCGCGATAGCGTTCTGCTAGTCATACCTTATTTTGTTAAGGCTGAAGAATCTAGTCAACAATCTAAAATGTCATGAAGAAACTCAACTTTTACTTAAATTTTGACACATGTCCTTTCATAACTTAGCTTCTACATGTTAAATAACTGATGATAGTCTCGCTTGGGCAAGCAAATTCTCCGTCAGATTTTTTCGTGATGTGCTGCGCTGTATAAACAGTAGATTATTTCTAGGTTGTTAGCTTGCTGCTATAGTACAGTAGGCCTATGTGAAAGTTATTGAATACGGAACCACACTCCGGGAACATTCGTGTAAATGATAAATGGTAGCCCTCATAAAGTTAACCATTTAAATCGAAAAGTATTAGGAATCTTTCAAAGATATCACGAAAGTTTGAACACATACCGGTAGGATTACTCTTTAAATGCGCGTTTACGTCTTGAGCGCTTTGAGACTTCGGTTAACGCTATATAAATATAATTATGTGTAAATAAATTATTTGACAATTATAAATTGTGGTGGGTGTGGTAGCGTAAAAAAGAATGTGTCTACGTTTATTTCAATTCATTTTAAAATTTACTTTGCATGGATAGATTTAACAAACCGGGTTGGAATTTCCAAATAATGAACAGAATTCTTTCGTTTTTTTAACATTTAGAATACAAATGAATCCGTCTTTGACATCATGTGCACTCTTAATTGGTTTGATCAGTCTATTAATTTGCCTACCAGAAAGCTTGTCTACGACTACAACACCTGAAAAAAACGTCCATGAAACTTGTAATATGTGCTGCCACGGGCCGCCTGGGCAACCTGGGATTCCTGGAGTTCCAGGAACATCTGGGGGTTGGGTCCAGCTAAACCATCTGGTAGTAAGGGTGACAGAGGTGAGTTTGTCCGAGGTGAAAAAGGAGATAGAAGCGGAAAAGGAGAGCCAGGAAATGAAGGTTCAAAAGGCAATAAAGGAAGCGAAGGATCTCCAGGTAAACAAGGCCCGCTTGGACAAATAGGACCACAAGGACCACAAGGGAACAATCGATCAAAAGGAGAAAAGGGCGAATCACCGGAAGTCCGTAAATATGCGTTTATTGCAGTACGCACCACTGAAGTACCCACTTCAGAATCGATCATTCTGTTCACGTTAATGGAGATTAATGTCGGAGAAGACTTCGATAAGAATACCGGAAAGTTACATGTAGAATTTCAGGTTTTTATTATTTCATGTTTAGTTTTTTGTCGATAAATGGTAATTCTCCGTATGTTACAATGAAGTTAAATGGGCGAGATATCACAACCGTTCATCGTAGTACCACTAGTGGTTATGATCAGTTAAGTTCTGGAACAACAGTTCAACTGAATGTCAGCGATGAAGTCTGGCTGACGAACGAAGGTAGACAAGTCTATGGTAAGTCCGGTCACCCTCTTACCTTTACTGGGTTTATGGTATACGATATGAACTAACAAAGGATGTACTTTGCATTTTTGATGATTATAGATGTGCAAGTAGTTATGTAGATATTTTCCGAAAATACTTGATTGATTAAAAATAATAATAATAATAATAATAATAATAATAATAATAATAATAATAATAATAATAATAATAATAATAATAATAATAATAATAATAATAATAATTAATAATAATAATAATAATAAATTAGAGAATGCAATTTCTTGCATTTTATAGGTCTATATTTCCATTATTATTATTATTATTATTATTATTATTATTATTATGCCTATTATTAGACGAATCATTACGAACATTCATGACATGATGAATGTTGCTTGAAGAATAAAATATTGAATTGAAATATTGTAGTGTACAGGTTTCTGCCATTCCGTCCAACGCATCATGTGCGCATGTTTTGCAAAAACTTAACAACTGACCAATCAGAAGAACATTAGGAAGAAGGGCGGGGCTTAGCCAAATGGCTGTCAGGGTGTATTACACTATTGAAGCAGACTCTTTCGTGATCTCTTAAACGTTGTTGTATACATGCCTGAAGTCTACATGATAATGATAATTGATGCCACTAGGCCTGCTGTCTGCGTTCATGTGATCGGTGTATGTTTGATTAAGTACGATTACACGAAGTAGAAATGTATACGTTGACATTATAAATATAAGTATATTATTCGATTATATCGCATGTGCACTTCCTCAGCGATAACACCTATAATACGTGGTTAAGAGATTATTGTAAGATTCAAGCCTTGCGCATGCGTAAAATCAGTGAGCATCTGCTTTTCCGAAATCGTGACTTGTTTTTTCATCATATTGGTGCAAAGTTTAAATCGTTGATAATTAATTTTCCAGTTAAACACAGACATATTATAATAATTATCGCTATGTTAAAGATACCCAGCAAAAACTTTTTCAAATTATTCACCTTGGCGAAACCGACGTAACTCCTTCTCTTCTAATAGCAGGGGTGGCGTCAGCGGGAGAGGGGAAGGGCCCCAAATCGGGGAGAAAAAAAAACACACAATTTGTCGGGGAGAAAATCCATTAAATAAGCTTTTGAAACCTCTAATTTGTCATATTTTTTAAAGTTTCACCCCCTCGATCACTTTGAAATAATATTGAGTGACGCCCGACCACGACAACTTTGCTCTCGTCGGGGACATCGCCCCCCCCCCCCCCGTCAGGAAAATAATGGCGCCATCCCTGCCTAATAGATTATTATTATTATTATTATTATTATTATTATTATTATTATTATTATTATTATTTCTCCGAAAACAGTGTTATAGGACAAATTAGTAATGCATTACAATACAAAGTTACATCCCAATGCAAAATAGGCCCTATTAAATGTGTTGCAACATTCTAATGAACAATACAATAAACACCTTAGCAAATGGAAGACAACGACAATTGTGAGTCAACAATTTTGTTTATAATGCTGACACAGTGGTTTAAAAAAACAATATTGTAAAAACTGAATTATACACACAGTCTAAAAAGTTATAATGAATTTAAACATTCTCTATTTTAGTAGTAGTAGTAGTAGTAGTAGTAGTAGTAGTAGTAGTAGTAGTAGTAGTAGTAGTAGTAGTAGTAGTAGTAGTAGTAGTAGTAATAATAATAATAATAATAATAATAATAATAATAATAATAATAATAATAATAATAATAATATATTAATATTAATACCGAACCACAATATATCAGTCACCGATTTCATGTACCATTTGCAGTTTTAGTCTTTGGTTTTAGGGTATTTTGGGATTGATCACTCAGCCATTATGCTGATTTGTGAGACCACTGTTTGGACTAGTGGTGTACAACGCCTATGCGCTCTCGTGTGGCAGTCCCCTGGGCACTCGACTTCTAGGGGCCCCAAGTGGCCCCCATGATCGTCAGTGTAGCACCGGACCTGACACAAGAGAGGATTTGTTTATACATAAAGGCATTGACATTGAATAGGATCAGGGAACAGGCAGGATAGGCCTATATCATATTATATCAAGTGACAAAATAGAGAGGAAGAAGAGGCAGCCGAACCGGGTCCCCCTAAATTTTTCAAAATTATTTTTAGATAAAAACAAAATTGTATTCAAATTTTTAAGTCTATATGAGTCCATTTCCGGCATCTGCTGAGGTGCCATAATCATAATTTTTCCTACCTCAGCCACAAACCATGGTGCTGAGGTGGTATACGATACGAGAACAATTTTATTTCAATCTACTTTGTAAATAAATTGAAGTTGAACACACCCGACTTCTAGGGGCCCCAAGTGGCCCCTACCCATGATCATCAGTCTAGCACCGGACCTGACACAAGAGAGATTTGTTTATACATAAAGACATTAACTATAGGATCAGGGAACAGGCAGGATAGGCCTATATCATATTATATAAAGTGACAAAATAAAGAGGAGGAGGAGGCAGCCGAGCCGGGTCCCCCTAAATTTTTCAAAGTTATTTTTAGATAAAAATAAAATTGTCTATATGAGTGCCATTTCCGGCATCTGCTGAGGTGCCATAATCATAATTTTTCATACCTCAGCCCCAACCGTGGTGTTGAGGTGGTATACGATACGAGAACAATTTTATTGCAATCTACTTTGTAAATAAATTGAAGTTGAACAATCAAAAAATTAATTATCTAACAATTAAACAGCAAAGCGTTAAACATTAAAATTAAATATAAAAACAATGTCCGTCCGACTATGCAGGGAGTACTTTGCATCCTTTGAACAACTCGGTATTAATGATAAAGTTTTTTGATGTGTTAATATCACATTTGGGTAGATTAAATTCGGTACTTGTCCTCAAGTTATGTGATACATTACGTAATGAAGGGAGTAAATCACTTAATCTGTGATTGGAATTTTTAAATTTTTTGAAGCATTCCCTGCACAGTCGGGTTCGTCTGTCCTCCAACAGGAATACTTAGAATCAAACGTGCCTCATCATAATTACACCATTAGAGAATGATCTGAAATGCCGTTTCTGTATGTGTTCAACTGATGTAATTTGTTCGCGGGTCAGATTCGTAGCCCACACTGGCTCAGCATATCCAACTGCTGGCCGTAAAATACTACAATAAAAATGAACTACAGTACTGTAATTCAGTAACACCACGTTGGCATTATAAGATTTTAAAGATTGACGGAAATGATAGGCCTGCGCCTACATTGTCGGAAATTCCGGGAGATTTTCCAACTTAAATCCACCATGGTATTACTCGCTCTGTGTGTCCTTGAAGAAAAACTTGGCTTTGTGACCCATGATGTCTGCACGGTCTGATTTTACTTAGAACTTGCAATGATCTCTACAAATACCTGCAAAAAAACAAGACCCTTTATTTTATTTTTTGCTGGATTTTGCTATAGACTACACGCGCTCTTGTTACTCGTGTGGACATCAGCCAGGACAACCCCCTCCCCCCTCGTCTGCAAATCTTTGCGTCTCGTGTTGATGAACTTTGGTCAGATTAATTCATATTCATCTGCAGAAGTATATAGTCTAGTAGATTTTTATTATAGACTGTAGATGTAATGACATTTTAGTATTTTTTTTTTCTATTTTAACACAAATTAACAAACGAAGACACGATCAGCGTCTTGAGACCGAAGACCAAATACCCAACTACAATATAGGCCTACAAGTAACGACTGGGATTTTATCTAGATCGTATCAACGGATGTTTAAAATAAGCATGAAAGTTGTTCTAAAAATGTCGGTGTACAGAATAATATGAAAATTAGACTTACAATGTATGTGAAAACAAAACAGGGTTTTTTCTCATTGTTATAATGTGATGTTCAAATTAAAGTAAAAAGAGAATAATTAACAAAGTAATAAAGTAAAAAAATACATGACAAACAAAAAATCATGCAGAGGATTATGAAGTAAAAGAAAACATGGACACCAACTTAACGTCAGTGAGGCTCCAACCAGGGCTGCAATGGGTAGTATCGAGGGTGATGTGGAGAGTTCTACCCATCGCACAGAACCCAACTCCGCGAAGCTCAGTGCATTTCAGTTCATCTTGCGCAATTTCATAGGTTGAGGGTGAAAATGGTTTATACATATCACGGTAATGTTGCGTTTAACATAGCTGCCGCTAGTTTTGAAAAGCTTGAAAACGCAAAAATGTAATTACCATTTTAATAATATTTCAGATAATGTAAAATTACGTCATTTTTTAATATGCACATCTTTGATATGGTGTTTTCTTGGAAAACGTTTGAAGAAGATCCAAGTATGGAAATTAAACATAGGGAAAGGCGATTTGAAGGGGGAAAAAAATATGAACAAAAACATGGCTTTTCCACGGTTGCGCGGGAGAGCCATTAATTATAATTATATGATAGATCGAAATTCTATAACAAAAATTATAAAACTTCTAGCTCTTTTATTCTACAAGGAATAACTATAAATAACATGCAATGACGCAATGAGCAAGTTTACCATGAGTTCGTTTGAATAAATGAAAAAATTGGTCAAAGCTAAATTATACCGTATTTCACAAGTCCTTAAAATAGACGATTTTATTCAGCAACAGATGCTATATTTATTGACCAATGGCAATCGTTGTAATAGATGAGTACACATGACTGACTTTATTTCAGGATGCAGACGATTGCTGTTTGTCATTTCTTGAAGATCGTTATGACAAATTTAAGGTAAGAACAACCTTTTATATTTATTATTGGTAGAGAAATCGAAAATGGTTATGAAACATGAATGATAGACACCACATTTAAACGGAGGATGGTTTATTCGTTGAAAATATCATTTAATCATCAAAAAAAAAATCTTTGATAGAATTGTAGTTCCGCGATAGTGTTCTGCTAGTCATACCTTATTTTGTTAATGCTGAAGAATCTAGTCAACAATCTAAAATGTCATGAAGAAACTCAACTTTTCCTAAAATTTTGATACATGTCCTTTCATAAATTAGCTTCTACATGTTAAATAACTGATGAAAGTCCCGCTTGGGACAGCAAATTCTTCGTCAGATTTTTTTTTCGTGATGTGCTGCGCTGTATAAACAGTAGATTATTTCTAGGTTGTTAGCTTGCTGAGATAGTACAATAGGCCTATGTGAAAGTTATTGAATACGGAACCACACTCCGGGAACATTTGTGTAAATGATATATGGTAGCCCTCATAAAGTTAACCATTTCAATCGAAAAATATTAGGAATGTTTCAAAGATATCACGAAAGTTTGAACATTACTCTTTAAATGCGCGTTTACGTCTGGAGCGCTTTGAGACTTCGGTTAACGCTATATAAATATAATTATGTGTTAATAAATTATTTGACAATTATAAATTGTGGTGGGTGTGGTAGCGTAAAAAGAGAATGTGTCCACTTTTATTTCAATTCATTTTAAAATTAACTTTGCATGGAGAGATTTAACCAACCGGGTTGTTATTTCCAAATAATGAACAGAATTCTTTCGTTTTTTTATATTTAGAATACAAATGAATCCATATTTAACATCATGTGCACTCTTAATTTGTTTGATCAGTCTATTAACTTCTCTACCAGAAAGCTTGTCTACGACTACAACACCTGAAAAAAACGTCCATGAAACTTGTAATATGTGCTGCCACGGGCCGCCTGGGCAACCTGGGATTCCTGGAGTTCCAGGAACATCTGGAGGGTTGGGTCCAGCTGGACCATCTGGTAGTAAGGGTGACAGAGGTGAGTTTGTCCGAGGTGAAAAAGGAGATAGAGGCGGAAAAGGAGAGCCAGGAAATGAAGGTTCAAAAGGCAATAAAGGAAGCGAAGGATCTCCAGGTAAACAAGGCCCGCTTGGACAAATAGGACCACAAGGACTACATGGGAACAATGGATCAAAAGGAGAAAAGGGCGAATCACCGGAAGTCCGTAAATCTGCGTTTACTGCAGTACGCACCACTCACGTACCAACTTCAGAATCGATCATTCTATTCACGTCAATGGAGATTAATGTCGGAGAAGACTTCGATAAGAATACCGGAAAGTTTACATGTAGAATTTCAGGTTTCTATTATTTCATGTTTAGTTTTTTGTCGATGAATGGTAATTCTCCGTATGTTAAAATGAAGTTAAATGGGCGAGATATCACAACCGTTCAACGTAGTGTCACTAGTGGTTATGATCAGTTAAGTTCTGGAGCAACAGTTCAACTGAATGTCAGCGATGAAGTCTGGCTGACGAACGAAGGTGGACAAGTCTATGGTAATTCCGCTCACCCTCTTACCTTTACTGGGTTTATGGTATACGATATGAACTAACAAATGATGTACTTTGCGATTTTGATGATTGTAGATGTGCAAGTAGTTCTGTAGATATTTTCGGAGAAAGTCTTGATTGATTACAAATAATAATAATAATAATAATAATAATAATAATAATAATAATAATAATAATAATATGATAGGCCTATTTATAATAATAATAATAATAATAATAATAATAATAATAATAATAATAATAATAACAATAAAAATATGTGACACTTATCATAAAGTGCTCTATGCCGGCAAACCGACTCAAGAGTGCATACAGTCAATCATATTAAACAATACCATACAGCCAAGAAAATCCATTTTATGCAGCCACATCCCTTAAAAATGTCTGCTATTATTAAGCCCGTGATTTCTATGTAAGTAGGAGAGGGGAAGGGGGTGGGGAGGTTAGTCTTCTAAATTATAATTGAAATAAGGAAACAGTAGGCCTAAAAAATAAGATGAATAAAAAATAGATTGATTTAATTGTGTGAAATCGAATTGAGTAAGCAAGGACGTCAAGACAAGTGTTTGGAATTTGCTCAGATGAACATGTCATTTGTTGCTCTATGTAGTACGATACAGATCGCATGAACAGTAGCTTTACGTAATGAAAAAATGGCATAATATACAGTAAGAATTATCTATTAGGAATATAGAGGTTTTAAAAACTATTCGTGATTGGAAATTATGAACTTGAATACCAGAACTTTTTCAATTCAAAATAATCGTAAATATTTATTTTGAATAAAATTACCGTACTTTTATAGTTTGGTTTCTAATTAATGAAATTAGAGAATGCAATTTATTGCATTTTATAGGTCTATATTATTATTATTATTATTATTATTATTATTATTATTATTAGGCCTATTATTATACGAATCATTTCGAACATTCCTGACATGATGAATGTTGCTTGAAGAATAAAACATTGAATTGAAATATTGTAGTGTACGGGTTTCTGCCATTCCGTCCAACGCATCATGTGCGCATGTTTTGCAAAAACTTAACAACTGAACAATCAGAAGAACATTAGGAAGAAGGGCGGGGCTTAGCCAAATGGCAGTCAGGGTGTATTACACTATTGAAGCAGACTCTTTCGTGATCTCTTAAACGTTGTTGTATACATGCCTGAAGTCTACATGATAATGATAATTTATGCCACTAGGCCTGCTGTCTGCGTTCATGTGATCGGCGTATGTTTGATTAAGTACGATTACACGAAGTAGAAATGTATACGTTGACATTATAAATATAAGTATATTATTCGATTATATCTCATGTGCACTTCCTCAGCGATAACACCTATAATACGTGGTTAAGAGATTATTGTAAGATTCAAACCTTGCGCATGCGTAAAATCAGTGAGCATCTGCTTTTCCGAAATCGTGACTTGTTTTTTCATCATATTGGTGCAAAGTTTAAATCGTTGATAATTAATTTTCCAGTTACACACAGACATATTATAATAATTATCGCTATGTTAAAGATACCCAGCAAAAACTTTTTCAGTATTCACCTTGGCGGAACTGACGTAACTCCTTCTCTTCTAATAGCAGGGGTGGCGTTAGCGGGAGAGGGGAAGGGCCCCACATCGGGGAGAAAAAAAAAACACACAATTTTTCGGGGAGAAAATCCATTAAATAAGCTTTTGAAACCTCTAATTTGTCATATTTTCCATGGTTTCACCCCCTCGATCACTTTGAAATAGTAATGAGTGACGCCCGACCACGCCCACTTTGCTCTCGTCGGAGACATCGGCCCACCCGTCGCGGACCTCGGACCCCCACCCCCGTCGGGAAAAAACTGGCGCCACCCCTGCCTAATAGATTATTATTATTATTAATTCTCCGAAAACTGTATATAGGCCAAGTAAATAATAAACTAAATAACAAATAATGCATTACAATACAAAGTTATATGCCAATGCAAAATAGGCCCTATTAAATGTGTTGCAACATTCTGATGAACTATACAATAAAAACCTTAGCAAATTGAAGACAATGACAATTGTAAGTCAATAATTTTGTTTATAATGCTCACACAGTGGTTTAAAAATATAATATAGTAAAAACTGAATTATACACACGGTCTAAAAATTTATAATGAATTTAAACATTCTCTATTTATTGTATGTATTTCTTTAACTTAGAATGTGAATAACAATGATATAATAATAATAATAAATAAATAATAATAACAAATAATAATAATAATAATAATAACATTAACAATAATAATAATAATAATAATAATAATAATAATATTAATATTATTATTGATAAAAAAAAAAACCCAGAATATATCAGTCACCGATTTCACGTGCCATTTGCAGTTTTTTGGTCTTTGGTTTTTAGGGTTTTTTGGAATTGATCACTCAGCAATTATGCTGATTTTGGAGACCACCGTTTGGACTAGTGGTGTACAACGCCTATGCGCTCTCGTGTGGCAGTCCCTGGGCACCCGACTTCTAGGGGCCCCATGTGGTCTCTACCCATGATCGTCAGTGTAGCACCGGACCTGACACAAGAGAGATTTGTTTATACATAAAGAC
>NW_022738062.1:10921-14364 GCF_011630105.1 Anneissia japonica
AGTTATGTGATACATTACGTAATGAAGGGAGTAAATCATTTAATCTGTGATTGGAATTTTTAAATTTTTTGAAGCATTCCCTGCACAGTCGGGTTCTGTCCTCCAACAGGAATACTTAGAATCAAACGTGCCTCATCATAAGTACACCATGGGAGAATGATCTGAAATGCCGTTTCTGTATGTGTTCAACTGATGTAATTTGTTCGCGGGTCAAATTCGTAGCCCACAATGGCTCAGCATACCCAACTGCTGGCCGTAAAATACTACAATAAAAATGAACTACAGTACTGTAATTCACTAACACCACGTTGGCATTATAAGATTTTAAAGATTGACGGAAATGATAGGCCTGCGCCTACATTGTCGGAAATTCCGGGAGATTTTCCAACTTAAATCCACCAGGGTATTACTCGCTCTGTGTGTCTTGGAAGAAAAACTTGGCTTTGTGACCCATGATGTCTGCACGGTCTGATTTTCCTTAGAACTTGCAATGATCTCTACAAATACCTGCAAAAAAACATTTATTACCTTTATTTTATTTTTTGCTGGATTTTGCTATAGACTACACGCGCTCTTTTTACTCGTGTGGACATCAGCCGGGAAAAACCCCCTCCCCCCTCGTCTGCAAATCTTTGCGTCTCGTGTTGATGAACTTTGGTCAGATTAACTCATATTCATCTGCAGAAGTATATCGTCTAGTAGATTTTTGTTATAGAATGTGGATGTAATGACATTTTAGTATTTTTTTTCTCCTTTAACACAAATTAACAAACGAAGACACGATCAGCGTCTTGAGACGGAAGACCAAATACCCAACTAAAATATAGGCCTACAAGTAACGACTGGGATTTTATCTAGATCATATCAACGGATGTTTAAACTAAGCCTATAAGAAAGTTGTTCTAAAAATGTCGGTGTACAGAATAATATGAAAATTAGACTTACAATGTATGTGAAAACAAAACAGGGCTTCTTCTCATTGCCATAATGTGATGTTCAAAATTAAAGTAAAAAGAGAATAATTAACAAAGTAATAAAGTAAAAAATACGTGACAAACAAAAAATCATGAAGAGGATTATGAAGTAAAAGAAAACATGGAAACCAACTTAACGTCAGTGAGACTCCAACGTGGGCTGTAATGGGTAGTATCGGGAATAATGTGGAGAGTTCTGCCCATCGCACATAGCCCGACCCCGCGCATTTCAGTTCATCTTGCGCAATTTCATAGGTTGAGGGTGAAAATGGTTTATACATATCACGGTAATGTTGTGTTGCATAGCTGCCGCTAGTTTGAAAAACTTATGAAAACGCAAAAAATTAATTACCAGATTATTAATATTTCAAATAATGTAGAATTACGTCATTTGTTAATATGCACATTATTGAAGAAGATCCAAGCATGGAAATGAAACTGGCAGACAGAAAACCATGTGCAAAAACATAGGGAAAGGCGATTTTAAGAAAAAGAAAAAACAAATCAAAACAAAAACATGGCTTTTCCACGGTTGAGCGGGAGAGCCATTAATTATAATTATATGATAAATCGAAATTCTACAAGAAAAATTATAAAACTTCAAGCTCTTTTATTCTACAAGGAATAACAATAAATAACATGCAATGATGCAATGAGCAAGTTTACCGTGAGTTCGTTTGAATAAATGAAAAAATTAGTCAAAACTAAATTATACCGTATTTCACAAGTCCTTAAAATAGACGATTTTATTCAGCAACAGAGGCTCTATTTATTGACCAATGGCAATCGTTGTAATAGATGAGTACATATAACTGACTTCATTTCAGGAGGCAGACGATTGCTGTTTGTCATTGCTTGAAGATCGTTAGGACAAATTTAAGGTAAGAACAACCTTTTATATTTATTATTGGTAGAGAAATCGAAAATGGTTATGAAACATGAATGATAGACACCACATTTAAACGGAGGATGGTTTATTCGTTGAAAATATCATTTAATCATCAAAAAAAAAAAAATCTTTGATAGAATTGTAGTTCCGCGATAGTGTTCTGCTAGTCATACCTTATTTTGTTAAGGCTGAAAAATCTAGTCAACAATCTAAAATGTCATGAAGAAACTCAATTTTTCCTTAAATGTTGATACATGTCCTTTCAAAAATTAGCTTCTACATGTTAAATAACTGATGATAGTCCCACTTGGGCCAGCAAATTCTCCGTCAGATTTTTTTCGTCATGTGCTGCGCTGTATAAACAGTAGATTATTTCTAGGTTGTTAGCTTGCTGAGATAGTACAATAGGCCTATGTGAAAGTTATTGAATACGGAACCACACTCCGGGAACATTTGTGTAAATGATATATGGTAGCCCTCAAAAGTTAACCATTTAAATCGAAAAGTATTAGGAATCTTTCAAATATATCACGAAAGTTTGAACACATACCGGTAGGATTACTCTATATAACCCTATATAAATATAATTATGTGTTAATAAATTTTTTGACAATTATAAATTGTGGTGGGTGTGGTAGCGTAAAAAGAGAATGTGTCCACTTTTATTTCAATTCATTTTAAAATTTACTTTGCATGGAGAGATTTAACCAACCGGGTTGGAATTTCCAAATAATGAACAGAATTCTTTCGTTTTTTTTATATTTAGAATACGAATGAATCCGTCTTTGACATCATGTACACTCTTAATTGGTTTGATCAGTCTATTAACTTGCCTACCAGAAAGCTTGTCTACGACTACAACACCAGAAAAAACCGTCTATGAAACTTGTAATATGTGCTGCCACGGGCCGCCTGGGCAACCTGGGATTCCTGGAGTTCCAGGAATATCTGGAGGGTTGGGTCCAGCTGGACCATCTGGTAGTAAGGGTGACAGAGGTGAGTTTGTCCGAGGTGAAAATGGAGATGGAGGCAAAAAAGGAGAACCGGGAAATGAAGGTTCAAAAGGTAAAAAAGGAAACGAAGGATCTCCAGGTAAACAAGGCCCGCTTGGACAAATAGGACCACAAGGACTACAAGGGAACAATGGATCAAAAGGAGAAAAGGGCGAATCACCGGAAGTCCGTAAATCTGCGTTTACTGCAGTACGCACCTCTTCCGTACCCACTTCAGAATCGATCATTCTATTCACGTCAATGGAGATTAATGTCGGAGAAGACTTCGATAAGAATACCGGAAAGTTTACATGTAGAATTTCAGGTTTCTATTACTTCATGTTTAGTTTTTTGTCGCAAGGTGGTATTGCTCCGTATGTTAAAATGAAGTTAAATGGGCGAGCAATCACAACCGTGCATCGTAGTACCGCTGGTGGCAGTGATCAGTTGAGTTCTGGAGCAACAGTTCAACTGAATGTCGGCGATGAAGTCTGGCTGACGAACGAAGGTAGACAGGTCTATGGTCATCCAACCCACCCTCTTACCTTTACTGGGTTTATGGTATACGATATGAACTAACAAAGGATG
>NW_022738062.1:15239-17376 GCF_011630105.1 Anneissia japonica
AAAACAATGTCCGTCCGACTGTGGAGGGAGTACTTATCATACTTTGAACAACCCGGTATTAATTAATGATAACGTTTTTTGATCTGTTTGTATGACATTTGGGTAAAGGAAATTCGGTGCTTGTCCTCAAGTTATATGATACATTACGTAATGAAGGGAGTAAATCATATAATCTGTGATTGGAATTTTTAAATTTTTGAAAGTATTCCCTGCGCAATCGGGTCTGTCCTCCAACAGCGGAATACTTAGAATCAAACGTGCGCAGCCTCATCATAATTACACCATGGCAGAATTATCTGAAATGCTATTTCTGTATGTGTTGAACTGATGTAATTTGGGTCAGATTCGTAGCCCACACTGGCGCAGGATATTCAACTGCTGGCCGTAAAATACTACAATAAAAATGAACTAATTCAGTAACACCAAGACTGGCCTTACGCATTTGTCTCAGGAAATAAATTCTAGAGTCATAGGTGTATGCAAGGGGGGTCGGGAAAGTCGTACCCCCCCCCCCCCCCATTTTCAAAGGTCCACATTTTTCCAGACATTTTTCTCTAGGGCCGTAATGAGTAATCAATCTATAATTCTATTTTTCTTCCCAGTCATAATTTAACGCACGTTGGCACTATAAGATTATAAAGATGGACGGAAATGATAGGCCTGCGCCTACATTGTCGGAAATTCCGGGGGATTTTCCACCTTAAATCCACCAGGGCATGATCGCTCTGTGTGTCTTGGAAGAAAAACTTGGATTGTGACCCATGATGTCTGCACGGTCTGATTTTACTTAGAACTTGAAATGGGCTCAACAACTTACCTGCAAAAAAAGACCCTTTATTTTATTTTTGCGGGATTTTGCTGTAGTCCCACACACGCTCTTTTTACTCGTGTGGACATCAGCCGGGTCAACCCCCTCCCCACTCGTCTACAAATTTTTGCGTCTCGTGTTGATTAATTCATATTCATCTGCAGAAGTACATAGTCTAGTAGATTTTTATTATAGACTGTGGATGTAATGACATTTTAGTATTTTTTTTTCTCTCTTAACACAAATTAACTAACGAAGACACGATCAGCGTCTTGAGACGGAAGAACAAATACCCAACTAAAATATAGGCCTACAAGTAACGACTGGGATTTTATGTAGATCATATCAACGGATGTTTAAAATAAGCCTATAAGAAAGTTGTTCTAAAAAATGTCGGTGTACAGAATAATATGAATATTAGGCTTACAATGTATGTGAAAACAAAACAGGGCTCTTCTCATTGCCATAATGTACCGGTAATGTTCAAATTAAAGAAAAAAGAGAATAATTAACAAAGTAATAAAGTAAAAAATACATGACAAACAAAAAATCATGCAGAGGATTATGAAGTAAAAGAAAACATGGACACCAACTTAACGTCAGTGAGGCTCCAACCAGGGCTGCAATGGGTAGTATCGAGGATGATGTGGAGAGTTCTACCCATCGCATAGAACCCGGCGAAGCTCAGTGCATTTCAGTTCATCTTGTGCAATTTCATAGGTTGAGGGTGAAAATGGTTTATACATATCACGGTAATGTTGCATAACTTGCTGCCGCCAGTTTGAAAAACTTTTGAAAACGCAAACATTTAATTACCAGATTATTAATATTTCAAATAATGTCAATTACGTCATTTTTTAATATGCACATCTTTGATATGGTGTTTACTTGGAAAACGTTTGAAGAAGATCCAAGCATGGAAATGAAAGTGGCAGACAGAAAAACCATGTGCAAAAACATAGGGAAAGGCGATTTGAAGAGAAAACAAAACAAATCAGAACAAAAACATGGCTTTTCCACGGGTGCGCGGGAGAGCCATTAATTATAATTATATGATAGATCGAAATTCTATAACAAAAATTATAAAACTTCTAGCTCTTTTATTCAGCTACAAGGAATAACAATAAATAACATGCAATGACGCAATGAGCAAGTTTACCGTGAGTTCGTTTGAATAAATGAAAAAATTGGTCAAAGCTAAATTATACCGTACCGTATTTCACAAGTCCTTAAAATAGACGATTTTATTCAGCAACAGATGCTATATTTATTGACCAATGGCAATCGTTGTAATAGATGAGTACACATGACTGACTTTATTTCAGGAGG
>NW_022738062.1:17429-19830 GCF_011630105.1 Anneissia japonica
CTATATAAATATAATTATGTGTTAATAAATTATTTGACAATTATAAATTGTGGTGGGTGTGGTAGCGTAAAAAGAGAATGTGTCCACTTTTTTTTTCAAAATGGTATATTTATTCAAAATTCAAAATTCAAATTAAGACATAAAACATAAAAGGCTGAATTGCGAATTACGTTAACAATTAAAACCATTAAAAAAATCAAACAGCAAAGATAAAAAAACAAGTACATCAAAAAAGAAAAAAATATTTTATTTCAATTCATTTTAAAATTTACTTTGCATGGAGAGATTTAACCAACCGGGTTGTAATTTCCAAATAATGAACAGAATTCTTTCGTTTTTTTTATATTTAGAATACAAATGAATCCGTCTTTGACATCATGTACACCCTTACTTTGTTTGATCAGTCTATTAACTTGCCTACCAGAAAGCTTGTCTACGACTACAACACCTGAAAAAACCGTCCATGAAACTTGTAATATGTGCTGCCACGGGCCGCCTGGGCAACCTGGGATTCCTGGAGTTCCAGGAACATCTGGAGGGTTGGGTCCTGCTGGACCATCTGGTAGTAAGGGTGACAGAGGTGAGTTTGTCCGAGGTGAAAAAGGAGATGGAGGCAAAAAAGGAGAACCGGGAAATGAAGGTTCAAAAGGTAATAAAGGAAACGAAGGATCTCCAGGTAAACAAGGCCCGCTTGGACAAATAGGACCACAAGGACTACAAGGGAACAATGGATCAAAAGGAGAAAAGGGCGAATCACCGGAAGTCCGTAAATCTGCGTTTACTGCAGAACGCACCACTTACGTACTCACTTCAGAATCGATCATTCTATTCACGTCAATGGAGATTAATATCGGAGAAGACTTCGATAAGAATACCGGAAAGTTTACATGTAGAATTTCAGGTTTCTATTACTTCATGTTTAGTTTTTTGTCGCAAACTGGTCATGCTCCGTATGTTAAAATGAAGTTAAATGGGCGAGATATCACAACCGTATATCGTACTAGCACTAGTGGTCATGATCAGTTAAGTTCTGGAGCAACAGTTCAACTGAATGTCAGCGATGAAGTCTGGCTGACGAACGAAGGTAGACAAGTCCATGGTAGTCTCGCTCACCCTCTTACCTTTACTGGGTTTATGGTATACGATATGAACTAACAAAGGATGTACTTGCATTTTTGATGATTGTAGATGTGCAAGTAGTTCTGTAGATATTTTTGGAGAGAGTCTTGATTGAATACAAATAATAATAATAATAATAATAATAATAATAATAATAATAATAATAATAATATGATAGGCCTATTTATAATAATAATAATAATAATAATAATAATAATAATAATAATAATAATAATAATAATAATAATAACAACAATAACAATAAAAATATGTGACACTTATCATAAAGTGCTCTATGCCGGCAAGCCGACTCAAGAGTGCTTACAGTCAATCATATTAAACAATACCATACAGCCAAAAAAATCCATTTTATGCAGCCACATCCCTTAAAAAATGTCTGCTATTATGAAGCCCGTGATTTCCTGTCTCTGGTGTGGGGAGGTTTTCACCTAAATTATAATTGAAATAAGGAAACAGTAGGCCTAAAAGATAAGATGAATACAAAATAAGATTGATTTAATTGTTTGAAATCGAATTGAGTAAGCAAAGACGTCAAGACAAGTGTTTGGAATTTGCTCAGATGAACATATCATTTGTTGCTCTATGTAGTACGATACAGATCGCATGAACACTAGCTTTACACAATGAAAAAATGGCATAATATACAGTAAGAATTATCTATTAGGAATATAGAGGTTTTAAAAACCATTCGTTATTGGAAATTATGAACTTCAATACCATAACTGTTTCAATTCAACATAATCGTAATTATATATTTAGAATAAAATTACCGTACTTTTATAGTTTGGTATCTAATTAATGAAATTAGAAAATGCAATTTATTGTATTTTATAGGTCTATATTTCCATTATTATTATTATTATTATTATTATTATTATTATTATTATTATTATTATTATTATTATATTATTATTATTATTATTATTATTATTATTATTATTATATTATTATTATTATTATTATTATTATGCCTATTATTATACTAATCATTACGAACATTCATGGCATGATGAATGTTGCTTGAAGAATAAAACATTGAATTGAAATATTGTAGTGTACGGGTTTCATCCATTCCGTCCAACGCATCATGTGCGCATGTTTTGCAAAAACTTAACAACTGACCAATCAGAAGAACATTAGGAAGAAGGGCGGGGCTTAGCCAAATGGCAGTCAGGGTGTATTACACTATTGAAGCAGACTCTTTCGTGATCTCTTAAACGTTGTTGTATACATGCCTGAAGTCTACATGATAATGATAATT
>NW_022738062.1:19904-27028 GCF_011630105.1 Anneissia japonica
CATTATAAATATAAGTATATTATTCGATTATATCTCATGTGCACTTCCTCAGCGATAACACCTATAATACGTGGTTAAGAGATTATTGTAAGATTCAAACCTTGCGCATGCGTAAAATCAGTGAGCATTCGCTTTTCCGAAATCGTGACTTGTTTTTTTATCATATTGGTGCAAATTTTAAATCGTTGATAATTAATTTTCCAGTTAAACACAGACATATTATAATAATTATCGCTATGTTAAAGATACCCAGCAAAAACTTTTTCAAATTATTCACCTTGGCGGAACCGACGTAACTCCTTCTCTTCTAATAGCAGGGGTGGCGTCAGCGGGAGAGGGGAAGGGCCCCACATCGGGGAGAAAAAAAAACACACAATTTGTCGGGGAGAAAATCCATTAAATAAGCTTTTGAAACCTTTTGAAATTTGTCACATTTTCAATGGTTTCACCCCCTCGATCACTTTGAAATAGTAATGAGTGACACCCGACCACGCCCACTTTGCTCTCGTCGGAGACATCGGCCCACCCGTCGCGGACCTCGGACCCCCACCCCCGTCGGGAAAAACTGGCGCCATCCCTGCCTAATAGATTATTATTATTATTAATTCTCCGAAAACTGTATATAGGCCAAATAAATAATAAACTAAATCACAAATAATGCATTACAATACAAAGTTATATGCCAATGCAAAATAGGCCCTATTAAATGTGTTGCAACATTCTGATGAACTATACAATAAAAACCTTAGCAAATTGAATACAATGACAATTGTGAGTCAACCATTTTGTTTATAATGCTGACACTGTGGTTTAAAAAAATAATATAGTAAAAACTGAATAATACACACGGTCTAAAAATGTATAATGAATTTAAACATTCTCTATTTATTGTATGTATTCCTTTAACTTAGAATGTGAATAACAATGATATAATAATAATAATAAATAATAATAACAAATAATAATAATAATAATAATAATAACATTAACAATAATAATAATAATAATAATAATAATAATAATAATAATATAATAATAATAATAATAATAGTAATAATATTTATATTATTATTAATTTTTAAAAAAACCCACAATATATCAGTCACCGATTTCACGTGCCATTTGCAGTTTTTTGGTCTTTGGTTTTTAGGGTTTTTTGGAATTGATCACTCAGCAATTATGCTGATTTGGGAGACCACTGTTTGTACTAGTGGTGTACAACGCCTATGCACTCTCGTGTGGCAGTCCCCTGGGCACCCGACTTCTAGGGCCCCATGTGGTCCCTACCCATGATCGTCAGTGTAGCACCGGACCTGACACAAGAGAGATTTGTTTATACATAAAGACATTGACTATAGGATCAGGGAACAGGCAGGATAGGCCTATATTATATTATATTAAGTGACAAAGTAAAGAGGAGGAGGAGGCATCCGAGCCGGGTCCCCCTAAATTTTTCAAAATTATTTTTAGATAAAAATAAAATTGTCTATATGAGTGCCATTTCCGGCATCTGCTGAGGTGCCATAATCATAATTTTTCCTACCTCAGCCCCAACCGTGGTGTTGAGGTGGTATACGATACGAGAACAATTTTATTGCAATCTACTTTGTAAATAAATTGAACAATCAAAAAATTAATTATCTAACAATTAAACAGCAAAGCGTTAAACATTAAAATTAAATATAAAAACAATGTCCGTCCGACTATGCAGGGAGTACTTTGCATCCTTTGAAAAACTCGGTATTAATGATAAAGTTTTTTGATCTGTTAATATCACATTTGGGTAGATTAAATTCGGTCCTCTAGTTAAATTTTTTGAAGCATTCCCTGCACAGTCGGGTTCGTCTGTCCTCCAACAGGAATACTTAGAATCAAACGTGTCTCATCATAATTACACAATGGGAGAATGATCTGAAATGCCCTTTCTGTATGTCTTCAACTGATGTAATTTGTTCGCGGGTCAGATTCGTAGCTCACACTGGCTAAGCATATCCAACTGCTGGCCGTAAAATCTGTCTCTTATACACATCTAGATGTGTATAAGAGACAGCAATTTATTGTATTTTATAGGTCTATATTTCAATTATTATTATTATTATTATTATTATTATTATTATTATTATTATTAGGCCTATTAATATACTAATCATTACGAACATTCATGGCATGATGAATGTTGCTTGAAGAATAAAACATTGAATTGAAATATGTGTACGGGCCGGGAACACCCTCCCCCCTCGTCTGCAAATCTTTGCGTCTCGTGTTGATGAACTTTGGTCAGATTAAATCATATTCATCTGCAAAAGTATATAGTCTAGTAGATTTTTATTATAGACTGTAGATGTAATGACATTTTAGTATTTTTTTTTTCTATTTTAACACAAATTAACAAACGAAGACACGATCAGCGTCTTGAGACGGAAGACCAAATACCCAACTACAATATAGGCCTACAAGTAACGACTGGGATTTTATCTAGATCGTATCAACGGATGTTTAAAATAAGCCTGAACGTTGTTCTAAAAATGTCGGTGTACAGAATAATATAAAAAATTATACTTACAATGTATGTGAAAACAAAACAGGGTTTTTTCTCATTGTTATAATGTGATGTTCAAATTGAAGTAAAAAGAGAATAATTAACAAAGTAATAAAGTAAAAAATACATGACAAACAAAAAATCATGCAGATTATGAAGTAAAAGAAAACATGGACACCAACTTAACGTCAGTGAGGATCCAACCAGGGCTGCAATGGGTAGTATCGAGGATGATGTGGAGAGTTCCAACCATCGCACAGAACCCAACCCCACGAAGCTCAGTGCATTTCAGTTCATCTTGCGCAATTTCATAGGTTGAGGGTGAAAATGGTTTATACATATCACGGTAATGTTGCGTTTAGCATAGCTGCCGCTAGTTTGAAAAACTTATGAAAACGCAAAAAATTAATTACCAGATTATTAATATTTCAAATAATGTAAAATTACGTCATTTGTTAATACGCACATTTTTGATATGGTGTTTACTTGGAAAACGTTTGAAGAAGATCCAAGCATGGAAATGAAACTGGCAGACAGAAAACCATGTGCAAAAACATAGGGAAAGGCGATTTTAAGAAAAAAAAAAAATCAGAACAAAATCAATGGCTTTTCCACGGGTGCGCGGGAGAGCCATTAATTATAATTATATGATAAATCGAAATTATAAAACTTCTAGCTCTTTTATTCTACAAGGAATAACAATAAATAACATGCAATGACGCAATGAGCAAGTTTACCGTGAGTTCGTTTGAATAAATGAAAAAATTGGTCAAAGCTAAATTATATCGTATTTCACAAGTCCTTAAAATAGACGATTTTATTCAGCAACAGAGGCTCTATTTATTGACCAATGGCAATCGTTGTAATAGATAAGTACATATGACTGACTTCATTTCAGGAGGAAGACGATTGCTGTTTTTCTTTGCTTGAAGATCGTTATGACAAATTTAAGGTAAGAACAACCTTTTATATTTATTATTGGTAGAGAAATCAAAAATGGTTATGAAACATGAATGATATACACCCCATTTAAACGGTGGATGGTTTATTCGTTGAAAATATCATTTAATCATCAAAAAAAATCTTTGATAGAATTGTATTCCGAGATAGTGTTTTGCTAGTTATACCTTTTTTGTTTAAGGCTGAAGAATCTAGTCAACAATCTATAATGTCATGAAGAAACTCAACTTTTCCTAAAATGTTGATACATGTCCTTTCATAAATTAGCTTCTACATGTTAAATAACTGATGAAAGTCCCGCTTGGGACAGCAAATTCTTCGTCAGATTTTTTTTTTCGTGATGTGCTGCGCTGTATAAACAGTATATTATTTCTAGGTTGTTAGCTTGCTGAGATAGTACAATAGGCCTATGTGAAAGTTACTGAATACGGAACCACACTCCGGGAACATTTGTGTAAATGATAAATGGTAGCCCTCATAAAGTTAATCATTTAAATCGAAAAATATTAGGAATCTTTCAAAGATATCACGAAAGTTTGAACATTACTTTTAAATGCGCGTTTACGTCTGGAGCGCTTTGAAACTTCGGTATAACGCTATATAAATATAATTATGTGTTAATAAATTATTTGACAATTATAAATTGTGGTGGGTGTGGTAGCGTAAAAAGAGAATGTGTCCACTTTTATTTCAATTCATTTTAAAATTTACTTTGCATGGATAGATTTAACTAACCAGGTTGTAATTTCCAAATAATGAACAGAATTCTTTCGTTTTTTTATATTTAGAATACAAATGAATCCGTCTTTGACATCATGTGCACTCTTAATTGGTTTGACCAGTCTATTAACTTGCCTACCAGAAAGCTTGTCTACAACTACAACACCTGAAAAAAACGTTCATGAAACTTGTAATATGTGCTGGCTCGGGCCGCCTGGGCAACCTGGGATTCCTGGGGTTCCAGGAACATCTGGAGGGTTGGGTCCAGCTGGACCATCTGGTAGTAAGGGTGACAGAGGTGAGTTTGTCCGAGGTGAAAAAGGAGATAGAGGCGGAAAAGGAGAGCCGGGAAATGAAGGTTCAAAAGGCAATAAAGGAAGCGAAGGATCTCCAGGTAAACAAGGCCCGCTTGGACAAATAGGACCACAAGGACCACAAGGGAACAATGGATCAAAAGGAGAAAAGGGCGAATCACCACAAGTCCGTAAATCTGCGTTTACTGCAGTACGCACCACTAACGTACCCACTTCAGAATCGATCATTCTGTTCACGTCAATGGAGATTAATGTCGGAGAAGACTTCGATAAGAATACCGGAAAGTTTACATGTAGAATTTCAGGTTTCTATTATTTCATGTTTAGTTTATTGTCGCGAACTGGTTATGATCTGTATGTTACAATGAAGTTAAATGGGCGAGTTATCACAACCGTACGTCGTAGTACCACTAGTGGTTTTGATCAGTTTAGTTCTGGAGCAACAGTTCAACTGAATGTCGGCGATGAAGTCTGGCTGACGAACGAAGGTAAACACGTCTTTGGTCTTTCTAGCTACCCTCTTACCTTTACTGGATTTATAAGTATAGTTCTGTAGATTTTTTAGGAGAGAGTCTTGATTGATTACAAATAAAAATAATAATAATAATAATAATAATAATAATAATAATAATAATAATGATAATAATAAAAATTAATAATAATAATAATAATAATATTGATAGGCCTAATTATAATAATGACAATAATAATAATTATAATAACAATAACAACAATAATAATAATAACAATAACAATAACAATATGTGACACTTATTATAAAGTGCTCTATGCCGGCAAGCCGACTCAAGAGTGCATACAGTCAATCATACTAAACAATACCATACAGCCAAGAAAATCCATTTTATGCAGCCACATCCCTTAAAAAATGTCTGCTATTATGAAGCCCGTGATTTCTATGTAAGTGAGGGAGGGGAAGAGGATGGGGAGGTTTTCACCTAAATTATAATTGAAATAAGGAAACAGTAGGCCTAAAAATTAAGATGAATATATAGCTGATTGATTTAATAGTTTGAAATCGAATTGAGTAAGCAAATACGTCAAGACAAGTGTTTGGAATTTGCTCAGATGAACATGTCATTTGTTGCTCTATACACTAAGAATTATCTATTAGGAATATTGAGGTATTAAAAAACTATTCGTGATTGGAAATTATGAACTTGAATACCAGAACTTTTTTAATTCAACATAATCGTAATTATATATTTAGAATAAAATTACCGTACTTTTATAGTTTGGTTTCTAATTAATGAAATTAGAGAATGCAATTTATTGCATTTTATAGGTCTATATTATTATTATTATTATTATTATTATTATTAGTATTATTATACTAATCATTACGAACATTCATGACATGATGAATGTTGCTTGAAGAATAAAACATTGAATTGAAATATTGTAGTGTACGGGTTTCTGCCATTCCGTCCAACGTATCATGTGCGCATGTTTTGCAAAAACGTAACAACTGACCAATCAGAAGAACATTAGGAAGAAGGGCGGGGCTTAGCCAAACGGCAGTCATGGTGTATTACACTATTGAAGCAGACTCTTTCGTGATCTCTTAAAAGTTGTTGTATACATGCCTGAAGTCTACATGATAATGATAATTGATGCCACTAGGCCTGCTGTCTGCGTTCATGTGATCGGTGTATGTTTGCGATCACCACTGTCTGCATTCATTTGATTAAGTACGATTACACGAAGTAGAAATGTATACGTTGACATTATAAATATAAGTATATTATTCGATTATATCTCATGTGCACTTCCTCAGCGATAACACCTATAATACATGGTTCAGAGATTATTGTAGGATTCAAGCCTTGCGCATGCGTAAAATCAGTGAGCATCCGCTTTTCCGAAATCGTGACTTGTTTTTTCATCATATTGGTGCAAAGTTTAAATAGTTGATAATTAATTTTCCAGTTACACACAGACATATTATAATAATTATCGCTATGTTAAAGATACCCAGCAAAAACGTATTTACCTTGGCGGAACTGACGTAACTCCCGCGATCACTTTGAAATAATGTTGAGTGACGCCAGACCACGCCCACTTTGCCCTCGTGGGGGACATCGGCCCACACCCGTCAGAAAAATAATGGCGCCATCCCTGCCTAATAGATTATTATTATTATTATTATTATTATTATTTCTCCGAAAACAGTGTTATAAGCCAAATAAGTAATGCATTACAATACAAAGTTACATCCCAATGCAAAATAATATAGTAAAAACTGAATTATACACACAGTCTAAAAAGTTATAATGAATTAAAACATTCTCTATTTATGATATGTATTCCTTTAAACTTAGAATGTGAATATAACAATGATATAATAATAATAATAATAAATAATAATAACAAATAATAACAATAATAATAATAGTAATAATAATAATAATGAGTAATAATAACAAATAATAATAATTAATAATAAACATAATAATAATAATAATAATAATAATAATAATAGTAATAATAATAATATTATTATTATTTTTATTATTATTATTATTATTATTAATACCGAACCACAATGTATCAGTCACCGATTTCATGTGCCA
>NW_022738063.1:0-1757 GCF_011630105.1 Anneissia japonica
AATAACACGGGGAACCTGGCTTGTGACAATAGGGGGGGGGGGTCATCCGGAAAAACACATGTAGGTGGAAAGAACCTCATGTAGGGGATTCTTCATCTGTGCACGTCTTGATTGTAAGCATTTATTATTTGTTAAACTCTAATTATATCTGTTGATTTATATTGTTATATAATATTGTTGAGGGTAACGTGACAGTTAAGGTGAATTCACCACGTTTGTTCAAGCGCGACACATTGAGGGGATATAGAAAAAATGGAGTTGGAAAGAATTATGGAAATCGGAAGAGGATTGGGGCTTGACGGGGAAAAGATTTTAGATTTTATAAAGGAGCGTGAAAAAGTGAATGCTGAGCGTGAGCGGCTTTTTAAGGAACGTGAAGAGCATAATAATCGCAGAGCGCATGACAAATTATTGAAAGAATATGAGTTAAAACAAAAAGAGTTAGAGCAAGAGCAGCGTTTTGAAAGCGCTGAAGCGAGCGGCCCAGTAGTAGCAACGCAGCATATTTCTCCTAAGTTACCTAAACTTCCTCCTTTTAATGATGGTAGGGACGAATTGGATGCTTATCTTAAAGGATTTGAAAGGTTTGCAGTAGTTATGAAATGGCGGGAGGAAGATTGAGCCACATCTCTTAGTTCATTACTCACTGGTAGGGCTTTAGATGCGTTCGCACGGATGCCTAGTGCTAGTGCTAAGGATTACAAAGAAGTAAAAAAGACCCTACTAGGTACCTGTTGAGTGAGGAAGTCTTTAGAATTAAGTGTAGATCAGATAGGCTGGAGTATGCCGCATATCGGGTTATTTGACAAGGTGGATCGAGTTAGGAGGTGTAAATAAAACATACGACGGTATATTTGAGATGATGATAAGAGAGCAAACGATGAAGGTGTGCGGTAAAGAGTTTTTTCTCTTCCTTAAGGAGAGGGGTCTGAACGTTTAGCGCAAATGGCAGCCTTAGCAGACCGTTACGCGGAAGCGCAAAACGACCGATATTTTGCTGAACATAAACCCCATAGAGGTAATAGAAAACCCAGGCTGAACAATTCTCCCATTCCTAGCCCTAGTGGAGCACCCCGATTAAGTAAAGAGCGATTAAGTCATGAGCTTAAGGTAGAGCGCAGATGTTACGAGTGTGGGAGACAAGGGCATATTGCACGAGATTGTCGTTAAAAACCGAATAGTGCCCAAACGATTACTGAAAAGAAGGCGCAAACTTAATCGTTAGTGAAGATGGAGCAAGAGAAACCGGTATGGCTTGTACTGGCGAAACCAGGCATGTGCGATTGTGGCGATATCGTAGGTACAGACGTGACGTTAAAGTGTGGTCATATTAAGTCACCCATAGTTAGTGCAGCATGTACGGTAAGCAACACTATGCCGGTTACCAAAGGGTATTATTGGGAACGACTAGCGTGATGCGTGATACTGGTTGTAGTACAGTAGTTGTTAGGCGTAGCTTAGTCGATGATTCCCAGATGCTGGGAATCGACGAGTGTTGCATATTGATGGATGGTACCGTTTGTAAGTATCCTGTAACTCGAGTTCGACTAAACACACCCTATTTTTCAGGAACTGTTAACACTTTGTGTTTGGAAAACCCTGTTTATGATGTCGTCATCGGAAACATTGATGGAGCAAGGCCGGCCCACGAACCTGTTTTAGCTTGGGACGGAGGAGATAGTTTGCACTCTTACGGAATTGACGATGCGGTGAGTAGAGCAGTCGAAGTAATCTCTCCAGATGTTAATTCAAGCAAG
>NW_022738064.1:0-708 GCF_011630105.1 Anneissia japonica
CAAAACGTATTTTGGAAGGAGATGAATTTATTTAACTTGACCTTTATCACAAATGTAAGAACTCCTATTGGCTCATTATTTGTCTGTTTTTACCACTGATCTTTTTTATATGTTACCGTCTTTCATAAACATTTAAAATACAATATATCAACGAATAATTACATAAGTGAGGGAGAAGGACTTACCTGTATGACCCGTGTTTGATGCGGTTTGTGTAACCCCAGCGGTCTCATCGTAGTCTGTGAACTCAAACTCCTCGAATTCTTCATACTCTGTATCGTCGCTGTCAATATCTATGGGGGATTGCCGCGCGCCGGCGCAACTTCCACGAAATTCTGTAGGCCAATCGTTAACTGAAATGCAAATGATAATTTATATGAAACATTAGACAATTACTAGATGAGCTTAGAATAGCGGTAAAAGCATGAGAGTTGGATCTTTGAGTTTTGAGAGTCGAAAGACAGCCACTTGCCTTCCTGGAATTACGAATTTAACGAATTCGTGGGAACAAAACGCCACTGATCCTTGGAAAAGGCACACTGTGATATTCACCCAAAGGGTTGAATGTGCTGATTACGTTGGATACAGTAGGCCTATGTAATAGGCTATTCCCTATAGTACCGGTTTGTGTTGCAATATGTGTTATGACCGGGGTCGAGGATTTGCTGTTAGCCGAGGCCTATGTTGTAGCTGAGGCCTAGGTCTTTA
>NW_022738065.1:0-7932 GCF_011630105.1 Anneissia japonica
GGCGTTGAAACAAGGAATTGAAACGATTCATGTGGACTATAAAACACTGGTTTATTTGAAAAGAAATTTTGGACCAGTCCTCTGGTCTTCTTCAGCTTACAAAACTGAATTACAAAATGTGGCTGATTCAAGAGATATATTATACAAAAAAGCAATATTATTGTGATAGGCTTAGAGTTAAGGGCCAATTATCACATCAAAGCGGTGAAAAGTGATCAGGGTTTGAAAAACAAACCAAAACAAAATTAAAGTATTGATAGCTATAGTAGTGTATTAGGCTACAAGATGGATAAGCTTAAATAGAATTATACTTGAAGTGTGTAAAATATCTGAAAGTTGAATAGCAAAAATATAAATATATGACGAATATATATACAGTGTATCTAAATAGCAGATAATAATAATTAATGGTATAAAACAACAATAGTAGGCATAGAAGCAGGATATATAGTATATATATAATTATATAGGCCTATATAATGACGAATGGAAAGAGCTGATGCAATTTAAGCGTATGGAAAGTTATAGTCACTAAGAAAATCAATGTCTTTATTAAGATGGGTTTTGAACTGAGTTTAAGCTTGGTAACACAGCGACCTTTCAATGATGTAAAGTCGTTAGCTATAAGGGTACATTTAATATCATTGATGCTGTGATTGGGAGAATTAAAATGAATGCCAATGGGAAGTTTTTACTTGTGCGGATTGACCGGCCGGTTCCCCCACCACCCATTGAATCCAACACTGATCTGGTTAATGAGCTTTTAATTCTATTTTGCAATAGCAAATAGCAATAACAATGGCTATGGTAACACAGAATTAATGAAAATTAAGTGATGACATTAGGTATGAATTGTAAAATTAAATTTAAAAAAAAAATTCTTCCACAAACTATATCTTTTGCAAACTCAGTCAGTGGTCAGTGTTGAAAGAAGCATAATGCAGAAATAATGGAATATTCAGTAGCAAGCCACACCATGTGCAGCCAAGCATGTCAAAATAAGCCTGGGTAACCATGGCAATGTAAAAGTGATTGATTACCCTGATTATTTCTAAATGTCACGAATATTGAATCTTAAGAATGGAATATGATATATATTTCATTAACTATTGAAGAAAGTTGACTTGCGGAACACACATTTATTAAATTATAACAAAATCACAGATATTTCGAAATATCCTTTTGATTTTGTTATAGTTTAATAAATTTGTGTTCCGCAAGTCAACATTCAATGATTGTACATGATTGTACACTGTTTTATCATTGTTTTAACATTTTATTTCACTTGGAGTATACATGCAAACCCAATATCTTAAAAGAAGGTTATAGGTTTAAAAAATAGTATAATTTTGGAAATCATTAGAAGTTTTTTTTGTTGTGTTAGATCATCTCTTAAGACGTTGACTGCCAGACCTTTTTTTAAGGTTCCTTCCCATGTGCCAAAACAAGTTGACATGTACAAACTTACTTTTTTGAAATTGAATTATCTAGTCATATGTCATCAAGATGATGTGTCTAATAAATTGGCGGGAAAATATTAGGGGACGTGTAAACTCGCTGAGGGCAATGTGACAGCAGTTTTTATTATGCCAAGTGGTATAAGTTCAAAGGGTGCCCCCGCTTGTGCTGCCACCGCTTGTGCTGCTCGAGTTTACTACTGGCAACATAAAAGAAACATACATACGTCATTTGTACCTTATCGTCTAGTTGTATCTCCCCCGCTACCTGGCAGCCGTTGATTCTGTGATTCTGTGTGGTTCTATAATGTATAACAAAGAAGTAACGCTAGAATGTTACCCCGATTTTGACGAGATACTCGTCACTGGCGCCCTCAGCAACACCACCCTGTGGGACGAATATACTCGTCTCCGGCAGCAAACGTGTTAAGCCCTGTCCAGAGATTATCAAATTTTCTTTGACAGAATTCTCATATATAGTCATGATGTGCCCATATATAGTCATGATGTGATGTCATCATGACCATATTTGTGCATGTCATATTTTTGTCAAATATAATTTGATAGTCTGGACAGTGCTGCAGTGGTGGCTCTCTATGATATAATTTATGGGGGGACTAAGATGTCCGACTGGGGGGCTAAGTATTTATGTGTGTAACCATGGAGGTATTATTGAGGAGATCACTCAAAAAAGCTATTCGCACGCAGCGCTATGCAAATGAACCCAGATCAAAGCTGCCGCAGCGCGTGAAGAACGTTTGCGCGATGCCTTTGAAGTCTGATGTGTTCCCCGCCATCAAATTTTCAGCAAGCATAGTTTACCAAGAAATTGAACATGGCGAAATGGAGAGCACCTTCTTTTCTCGATGCGCATTACATAGAGTCAATCACTATGGCTGCGCAATTGTTTCCATTTTGAAGCGGATACATTTATCTCTCGTTAAATATCAAACATATTAATATTTTCCACCAAAAAAAGTTTCGAATTTAATGGAACATTTACATGACCTTTAAAAGTATAGTATATTTCAACTTCAATTTCATAAATTGGACAAAATTCGCTAATTCTAATTTTAACAGATATTAATTAATAAATGATTGAGGATTATAATAAACTAAGTCATTTTAAGGTTAACGGGGGTTAACTATTTGAAAAATCAATCCAAAATCAGAGTAATTTTCAGTTTTACGTTGCCTTAGCTTTATAGTCGAACCAATCAATCTTTAGACGAAGTATAATGAACACAGAAGTAATTTTAACATAAATATTTTACGAAATCTGTTCCTGAAATGTGCAAATAATAACATACTAAAAGTCTGAAAAAATCCAATCAGGGGAACATTGTTCATTTTAAAGATATTTAATGGGTTAAAATCAAACGCTTTATTGCACAACTGCTGAAGCGTATGAATGCATGTCGTTGCCAAGTTGTTCCTAACGAAAAAATGTGAGTTATAGGGTAATACACCCGCTCGCGATCCAAAGGCGGGGAACACATTGGTTTGTCGTGTCAAAGGGATCTGTTGCCAAGTGATCTCCTTCTCAATAATACCTCCATGGTGTAACTATAGTGCGCAGCTTTATCTAAAGGCTGAAGGCCCGAGCCGGTGGTGGGTATAAGAGGGTGTGTCCCCTCCTCCCAAAACAAGATTTTTTTAAAATTAGGACTTCTATATGGCTGGAAATGGCTGGAATGGAAAAACTAGTCCTATTTTTTTTTTTTTTGGTCCGACTGCCTGACGAGCTTTGGCCGATGGTGGGGGGGGGGCCCTTGACCAGACCGATGGGGGATGGGGGGGCTTGACCAAACCGAAGGGGGGCTTAAGCCATAATAGGGTGTAGAACATGAATTTTGTTTGAATTGGGTTTTTGTGTAATAATATAAAGTACAATTATTTTTCTTACTATTCCTGAAGTTTGAGTTTAAAATTCCAACTGTAAAAGGTAAAATGTAGCCATTATCGGATGGGAGTTAGTGAAAAATGAATATAAAACTGCCGAAAATAAGGGCATTTTTCTAAAAACTTGATTTAGGGAAGTTGATAAGATGATAATTATTCAAACGGTCATAACTTTGCTTCTAGACACCCGATTGAGTTCATTTAATTGTCATATTAGAGTAAATGATATGTTCTATGCCATCATCACAAAAGCTCATTTTGACCTGAGGACAAGTTTACAGCCCTTTTATGATCTTGGGTCACATTTTACTTTTTTTATAGGATTGATTTATGATAAAATAAATTATTGTTTATTGATGTATAATAAAATAAATATTTATTATAAATAAAGGCATTTTTCTGAAAACTTGAGTTAAGAAAGTTGATAAGATGATAGTTATTCAAACGGTCATAACTTTGCTTCCAGACACCTGATTGAGTTCATTTAATTGTCATTTTAGAGTAAATGATATGTTCTATGCCATCATCACAAAAGCTCATTTTGACCTGAGGACGAGTTTACAGCCCTTTTATGATCTTGGGTCACATTTTACTTTTTTTGTAGGATTGATTTATAATAAAATAAATTATTGTTTATTGATGTATAATAAAATAAATATTTATTATAAATAAAGGCATTTTTCTGAAAACTTGAGTTAAGAAAGTTGATAAGATGATAATTATTCAAACGGTCATAACTTTGCTTCCAGACACCCGAATGAGTTTATTTAACTGTCATTTTAGAGTAAATGATATGTTCTATGTCGTCATAACAAAAGCTCATTTTGACCTGAGAACAAGTTTACAGCCCTTTTATGATCTTGGGTCACATTTTACTATGTAGAATTGATTTATATTATTAATATTATTTTTTTCTTTCTAGTACATGCCTTTTGGTTATCTAAAATAATTTTTTGTTTTTTAATTTTTATATATTCATTACTTATATTTAACAACAACAAATAAATACAGGTTTCCCTCCAAGTAATGACCACTTTTGGGACCAGGGTTTTCATGGTCTTAACAGCTTTGTTCTCTAAAAAAAGATAAGACATTTGTTAATATGGGATCACAGAAAAGTGGTCTTTAATTGGAGGTGTCTTTAATTAGAAGGAGACCTTTCATAATAATAATGGTTTGCATTTGACCAAAAAATATTAGCATAAATGGAATTAACAGATATTTCCAATCATAAATATTTCATGTTAAAGGTTAATTGAGGTTACATTGTGCATATTATTTTTCTCATTATTAGGAGCATCATTGTAAAATGCACGTATCGACTTGCTTATCATGTAACATTTCTTGGCATGTCTACGTCTGCTACGCTATTTATTATTCCTACGGCAAGGACAGCATGCACAACAAGCACACTTTGTCTAGAAGGTGTTAAATTATACAATTCATCTCCAATAGGACTTAGTTTGATCATTTGGACAGTGTGTGTGTGTGTGTTGTGATGAAATGCTTATGAAAAATACAGCACTAAAAATCTGAAGTTGGTGAATATAATGCAGACAATTTATAGGATTTCCTTTATCATGTTTTCATTTCTTAGAAATGTTTAATGTTATAATAATAGGCTTCAATAAATAAATGAATATAATACTGTAATTGGTTTTTACTTTGATTTTCACTCTTTTGTTTTAATTTCTGTTTCCTAATTTCTGATTTCCTTGCAGCCTTTGCTGAAAAACACCATGTGAAAAACTGTTACCATGAATAGATAGTGTTTTGTGTTAATGTGTATATTTTTATTTATTTTACTACTTAGGATTTGTACTGCGTAACAAGGAGGTATTTTTCTTCTTCAGTTTATATGGCTTTGCCCACACACACTATATAATTTTATGTGACTTTATTTACCGGTACCCACATTGTATTGCAGGGTATATCAACTTCTTGCGACACTGAAATTGTGAACAACTATGGTAATCATATTTAACCATTGTTGCCATTTTTTTTATTATGTATAGAGGGTGCTATTGCATTTCAAGAAACTCTTTTCTTCTATAGGTTTACTGTATAAAAGTAAAGTTCTTCCAAATTAATGATTATTGAGGGGTAATAAGTTTCAATAGAATTTTATCAAAATTCTGTGACCTTCACCTCCTATGAACCCAAAATTTAATCACTCCTTACAATGTGTAGCTTTCCGCATAAATTTCATTATGATCCTTTTGTTACATAACCCCTTATTGGTAGAGGTAATAGTACTTATATAGCGACTAATGCATACATAGATAGTTATAAAAAAAGTAGTCAACCTAATTATCCAGTGACATAACAACGCGTCACTGGGCCCGGAGAAATAAAGTGTTAGGGGTCTGCATGCACTTGGGGTCTGAAATTAATATTGTATAAAAGTGTTATCTGTGAAAATCAGGAATTACATTGTGTGAATTTGCTAGTTTTGGTACAAGGTAAAGAAAAGTTGGAAAAGATAACACCCTATTTTAGCAACTTTAAAAAAGGAAAAGAAGGAAAATAATAAAAATTTATATAAAAAAAAGGACAAAGAAATATAGAAAATGTACAAAAATAATGCTTAATAAATTTTCCCTTTGGAAAAATCTGCATTTATTAAATTCAAATTTTTTCCTTTTAACTTTACTTTAAATTGTTTTATTTTCTCTATGTTGTTCACAACACACAGTTGTTTTGTTTTGTGAACATATGAATGTATATACCATACTGTTAATGTATATCCATGTGTATGAATGATTGTAATATGTGGAAACAAACAGAATGCTTGTAAAAAAGTAACGGTAATTAACTTTAGGCCTACATCTCACTATATAATTATGTGTTAAGCACTAGTGTCCTTGAAATAATTTCAGGGTAAACAGATTTAGCTACCTTTGGTATGAAGTGGTAATAGTTCTGAACAGCAGCTAGTGACGTATTAGTAGTAAGTGAGTAATTTATTCGGAAGCTACACTTTTTTAATAGTGGCACACTTCAAAAAAGTGAAGGTGCGTCCAAAAGAAAAAATAGTACACAGTTAAAAGACTTACAAAATACTGCTTAACTAATAATGAGCAAGCAAAATGCATGAATTAAAGGAATACACAGGTAAGGAACTTAAATTAATGCTTAATAGAAGCCAAAAAAAGAACGACCAACCAAAGTGAATGCAAAATAGCAAACAAAACAACTAATTTCCATTAATGCAGAATACATATACATGAACACACAGATACATAAAAATATATGTATATATGCACAAATACATACAAAAGGAAAAAAAGCACCAAAAGTCCACAAGGGCAGAAAAAAATAATAATTTTAAGGAAGAGCTAATCTTTGAATTAGCAATGTGGAAAAGGAAAATAATAAAAGTGCAATATTATAATTTACACATTTTTAAGGCAAGATCTTGTTTTTCATGCTTTGTTGTGTAGCCTCTACAGAATTTATCAAAGAAACCATTATGATGAATTTTCACAAGGGCTGGTCAGCCCATGGATGGTTGGCCTAAAGAAGGTTATAGAAAATGATAATGAGGAAAACAACATAAGTAAATAATTGTAAAAAATATGTATTGCCTTCTGAAGACATGAAATTAAGGGAAATATGCAATTATGTAATATAAAAAAACATGAAATGCATTTAATTTTTCTTTTAATTTTGTTTTATATTGAATTATGAACACATGTCTGTTGTTGATTGTGAACATTATATAAATTCCAGTACAGTATATTTGTATCATTGTATATATGAGTGAAAATGTAAAAATTAAAAAGCATGAAAAAAGGAGGACAGATAATGGTGGGTGACTCCCACAAAAAGACAAAAAAAATTAATAAATAATTATATTGTGTACAATTTTACTGAATAAAAAACATTAACTAAGCTGGAATGTGTGCATTAGAATATTTAAGAATATTTTATAACATTAATTTTTTTATATATTAACGCTAATTATTATATAATAATGGAGTGGTGTTTCTTTCTCCTTTTTTAATAATTTCCTGCTCCACCCCCATGAAATCCCCCCAGTTAAGACCTGCGAGGGACCTGTGATGCTTATTAATAAAATCCTTTAGGCTTATATCTATAATACATGCCATGGTGCTTATTCGAGAATGGCGCTTAGCAAAAATAATTCCAGTTCTTCAACAAAAGGTCTTTGGTGCAGCTATGTCAGTACATAATAATTACAATAATACTTGTATAAAGAATAGTGAATTCTCCCAGCCAAAATGGGAGTGGCAGGGAGTAACTTAACAAATATATATGCTTGTTGTATTCATGTTTATGACCAAATTTAACATTCACATTGGGAGCATGGTTCATATTATAGATATGTGAAGAAGGAAGGTATTTTTAATATGTATAGTGAAGCAGGGAGGGAAGCCACGGCTCCCCCCTCCCCCCCTTTGTACACAGTGTTAAAATTTTAAAGCTTATTCTTGAGCCAATACAAATTCTTTCCTGGGATCACTCAAAATGAATACTTCTAAAACATGTAAATATGCATCAGTACACGTTATACATAGGCCTAATAGAACACATAGGCCTAAGCGTGATT
>NW_022738065.1:8490-15773 GCF_011630105.1 Anneissia japonica
GAGATGCCCTAATCATAAATTTTCTTACCTCAGCCCCAGCCATGGTGGGGCTGAAGTGAGTGGTTCCTCAGTCTGTGAATGTCCCTCCCTGGTTCACCTCTCTTTCGAAAATTCCTGGATCTGCCACTGTTGATTTATAATATAATTATTTTTGGTCTTATTTATAATGCGTCTATTGCAATTTTCACTTTATCCTCTCAAACAGTCCTAAGAACGTTCAGATGGCGCTACTTCACAGGGGGATTCGCCCCTACGTAATTCGCATAACGGTTCCCCCCCCCCCCTTTCAAAATCCTGGCTACGTCCCAGTGTAGTGAAGAATACTTACTGAATTTCGACAAAATGTTAATAAATCAGACGCCAGGACCTCCTCATACGGGAACCATATTATATACCGCCGCCATTAGTCGTCGTATTTCAACATTCCGTATGGGCGCGTCGCATCGCGACGACGATCACCAAAACAACCAGACGCCTGGGCTGGTGAAGCTGTTAGTCATGGCTGATGAGGCTCTAGCAAAAGCAGGGTTACATTTCGACGAACTTAATAAAATTCGAGTTTTAGAACCTGATGTTCAACAGCAAACGGTTGAGCTGAAAGATGAGTGTAAAAACTTTGTTGAGAGTATGTATAATAACATTAATATTTGTCTAAATTTGACTGACATTACTTGCATAGGCCTAGCTACCTAGGCTAGGAGGGGCCTAGCCTTATAGCCTAGGTCTAGCCTCCATCCATCATCAAATCAGGTTTTCTGGCGTGGCTAGGTAGGCCTAACTAGAGACCTAGCTAGACTAATGGCTTAGCCTAGCCCTATGCTCTACTTTAGGTACATCATAAATACAAAGTTGAACATAAAATAAAACAAAAAATAGCACAAATACTTAGGCCTATTCTCAGTATCATAAAAAAACTTTATTTGAGGAAAATTGAGCCACTGGTTATGTTATGGTTTTATTTATAAACATTTGAGCGCGTGATTAGAAAGTTGCATGTTAACAATAATATTTCTGTCACTTTTTGCCATATATTTCTGTTAATTTTTGTAAATGCTAAAAAATAATGTACATTTTGATTGTAAATTTTTACTGCAAGTTATATTGGTCATGTAGCCTTAATACACAACGAACCGAAAATTTATTAATTTTTCAGATGACCTTTGACCCACAATTCTGAAATTCTGGGAAAAATTGAAAAAAAAAAATTAATTAAAAAAAATAAGTCATAAAAAAAGTTTTATTGTGCTTGCATTCCCATAGTAATTGCAGTGTCCGACAAAATGTTGGCGCAATTTGTGACGGGCATTAATGGTGTATAAAATGTGCAACTATAACATAATAAAAACTATACAGAATTAATCTGGAAGTAAAACTATCCCCCTCCCTCGGACACCATCCCGGTATTTCTGAGTCTAGGTTTCGGGGCTGGGAATAATAATTATGTACTAAATTAAGTTACAAATGAAAAATAAAAATATTACCAGTGGTAATCTAGAATTAAAACTATCATTAAAAGATTGTTATGGTTTACCTCGTGTACACGATGGCCGATCAACAGCTGATTGTCGGTTTTGCGGTGCCAAAAAAAAAAATATTGCTACGCCTCATATTACATTTATATTTGGCAAATAAACTCTTAGACTAATCTTCGTTATTAAAAAAATTGAACTTTATTACTCGCAATTCTCTAGAAAAAACGCAGAATTTTAATTAAATTTTCAAAAGTTGATAACTTCTATAAAAGTTGACCGATTTCGGAAAAAAATCAAAATGGTGTACTACTTCGGCCCCTGAGTGACCTGATTGACCTGATGAAAACGTCTCAACCAATCAAAAAGCATTTTATATGAATATTTTTCTTAAGGCCTTTGTTGACAAAAACACGCTATGCTGAACTGGGCTAATGACACTAATTGAAGTGTGTGACGTCACCCATCGTGTGGTGCCTATCTACTTGTCTACTTAAAACCCTTCTTTTTGCCTAATTAATGCACTTGCTTGTCAATTATATTCCTGGGAGTCTATTGATTTATCATTGGAAAAGAAAATTGATTGATTGATTCAACTGATTGATAGAATTAACACAAAAGTAGAAACAGATTTCCTTGCCTTGGCTCACGTGTATTTTTTGAAGCAAACTAGGTCAAATACACAGTTCACAAATTTTCACGCAACACACTCATGTTGTCACTTCGGTCCTTGTTGTGTGGTGGAGGTTCAAATTTTATTATGTAATTTATACCGTGACCTATGAAAAATGGAACTATGATGGTAGGCGTGGAGTACCAGTAGTGTGCGATTTTTTAATTACCAAAACACACAGCAATTGCTGAATGCCTAGGCCTAGTGTAGGCTAGGTAGGACCAACCATCTGACAGCACTACATTTGAAACCCTGGCTACTCTTAACGTGTAAAATTTCGAGGCCGGTTACATATAATTTTAGGTATGTCCCGGCACTATGGGGACACAACTATGTGTACGTCCCTGGCTCAGTCCCGGCTAGTGCCCCGCTATGGTCCGGGTGGGGGAAAGGTGCGGGACTACAATTGACAAGTGCATGAAGTGCATTCGCACTGTTTTTGTTGTTATATTGTTAATCTGTATCTGTTTTCGTGTGATAATTTAATAATTCTTGCAACCACATGGTCATGGTATTTGTGGTGTATAGTAAGAAATAGAGTGAGTAAAATAAAGTTGATTATTAAGTTATTTTCTCCCTTTTTAGAGATTGATGGATTCCAGAAAATTGTTGGTGGATTTATTATGATGATGGACAAACTAGCAAATGAAGTGGAGAAAGAAAAAATGAAGGTACTAAAAAAATGTTAATTTAGTCTCAACCCTAGGAACTCAAAATTACACGTTATGTCGAGATCCCTTTGTTGCCCACCTGAGTTGGGCCACATAGGTCCATGTCAGTCCTCCCAAAATATAAAAAGAGGGAGAAAAAATGTTGAGGAAAAAGAAAAATAGACTTTTGTCGATTTCAGCATTTCAAAATGTTTGTGGAACTCAGAAAGATTTATAAAAACCACACGCTACAAGCATGCATACTACCATAGAGGGTACACATTATCATCATGTTAAAAAGGAATTTAAGAGTTTACTACATTTCTCAGCCGATAGTAAGGTAAATTATATTAAGAAATCATAGGAAGGTGTTTATTTATTTTATTTGTTCACCATTCAACAGCAACGTATGTTGCCACTAACAGAATTGAAAAACAAAACATCAATCAATCAATCAATTTTGACTTTACTATCACTTCTGGTCATAAGATACTCCATAACATAATAATTTCTGATCGTAGAATGCCCTATAAAGCTTATTTTCAAAAGAACAATGGATACCCCTCCCATACCTTCTCCTGCTCAATGCTTTTACATCTCGATTAGGCATGCAAGTCAGCATTTGTGATGACCCCCATCTGTTATTCCCTTGATCTGTCTCCCCTCTTCGTCCCCACATTGCCTCATTTCAGGTTTTGATAAAGGCCCTAATCTTAAGTTGGTAGACTTTTAAGTATTCATGCTTCTGACAGGTGGTACAGTAGTCTTGACTTATCATTTGCAGGCCATTGGCTCAAGAAATCTGCTCAAGTCCATAGCAAAGCAACGGCAAGCTCAACAGCAGCAGCTGCATGCACTTATAGCTGAGAAAAAAATGCAATTAGAAAGGTGAGAAAACATTATCAACACAGGAATTCATTGATTTGATTTGACTGTATTTATGCAAACAACATTACCCTCCATATAAAACACAAAAATTAAACAGTATTATAATATGTTAGCCTAATAGTGAAGCATTCCACAATCTAAGGTAGGCATCCCAAAAAATCGGGATGCTTAGAAATCTGAGTGGAATGCTGGATTTTTTTGTATTTGATTTTTAAATTTTGTATGAGTATTGCACAAACAAATTAAGATCAATATAATGATAATGAAATGGTGTGGACTTCTCATTACTACCCCATTCATTTGATGATACACATAAATAATCCCTAGGGAAAATTCCATAATGTTAAAGTGCACAAATAAAATGCACAGTGGTGACGTCATTTCATTTGCACTGAATTTTCGTTTTCCAGACTAATCACTATTTCTACCTAGTGGCAATTTTTTGCGTCTCGTGTGCAAAAAGCTCAAAGCTGTGGTGATTTTACTTTAGTACATTACGATGGAATATTTTTCGTTTAGGCCAAGCTATGAACGCACACAGCAAACCCAACAATTCTCATTCTACGGCGCTGGTTAAGACGAATGAAGCCTAGACCGTTCTAGACAAGGCCTAGAAAGGCATAATGGTTATGAGAAAAGTTCCTATAAAGGAACTGAAAAATATGGCATTGCTAAAATAATTTATAATAATACATTTGGATCTATTAAACAAATGTGTACCAGGAAGTTAGGTCTACCTATAACCCCTAAACGACAATCACGTTATTCATCTTCTTCGTATCGGGAAGAGCTGTGCGAAGCGTGTCAGTGCACTTACTAACAAATCATTCTAGTATGCACAACTAATGCACACGCACAGTAATCACTGAGCAACCGGCCACTGCAACCAGCAGTTTGATACGATTATAATAGCAACCTCTCTACAATCAGCAGTTTCATTTAAAAGGGTCATAGAAAGGTGATGGAAGTCATAACTGACTTGTTATAATGATGATACCAATAGTATAGTTATTCATTTTTTGTCTCCGATTGAAATTAATACATTTGTCAATTTGTCTTAAGAAACAAATCTTTTAGAAATAGTCAAACATGTATTTATTGATAGTAAAACAATGAAAAGAGACAACTATATTCAATGTCAACTCAGTAATCAATCCAAGAAAAGACGATTTAAAAAAATATATATATATATCGACTGGACACAACATAAACAAAACTGCCCGTTTAATAATAAACATACGTGCGTCTAAATATGTTAACGCGCAGCTCCATGGCAACACAATGAATCACACATGCATCTAATAATGATGCTCATCTCTATGGCAATATGGTGTCTACATCATTATTGAATACTTTAATTTCGTATTTCAATTAAGCTTTGTTTATTTTCAGGTACAGAATGCAATATGCAGCATTGCAGAAAGAAGAGGCCGAGCAGAATGAATTCATCGACCAATTTATTCTTCAAAAATAGTTGAATGTTTGTAAATTTCCAATACATAAGCGCCCTCTACAGGTATTTTAGTACACTACCCAAATGACATTCCAAACATTGTCGGACACACTGAGTTGTTCAAATCATATATTTATTTTATTTATATGATAGTTTATATTTTTAAGATCCAAATTCGAATATTTCTGGTGGTAGGACTGAGTTAAAGGAAAAACGTTTTTTTCTGAAATTTTATATTTATTTGGAAATAATCATTAATGTCGATGGGCAGCTGGTCCATTAAAGTCTTTCTAAATGGGAAAAAAAAGTACCAGAAAAAAAAAGACCAGATAAACACTGGACTCCAGTAAGCCGTGCCCTAGCATTTTGTTATGGTGCCACAAAACAACAGCTGAAACATAATAAGCATGTGCATTTGTGGGTAAACACATGTTGGTTGGACAAGTGCATATGCCTGATCCTGTTTTGAATCAGTTGTTAAATTTGACTGAGACTTCAGAAGATTTATGTACAGTATAAGTGTAGCATATGTGATGTAGATACAGTATGGAAAATGTAAAGAATATGTATTAACTGTACATTTGAAATAATACTATATAATACATACTATTACATGTACCTCTCTGCCAGGTTGTGTTTTTTTTTTGTTTACTGTAATTATCCTTTTAATTTAAGTCTTTTTCAACACTTTTTACTTACTTTTTGATGATGTTGATGTGAATGATGATGAGTGAAACATAGTATTACAAACTTTGTTGGTGTTGAGGCTTGTGATTTTTTAAAAAAGATAAATTAATTGTGATCAGAACATCCTGAACATTCCATCATTTAATTGGTGGTGATACAGCTGCTGACATTTTGGAGCATGCTGCTAATGAAGCACAAATAATGTAGAATTTCTGTGCATTACTCTAGCCCATAGTAGGATACCAAGTAGCCCATACTAGGATCCCAAGTAACCCAGTCCATGCAAAGCTACCTTACCCCAGCCGTTTTACAGGTTCTTCAGACACCCATGAGGTATTCCAACTTGTACCAGGTTACCAATATCGGACTTGCCCAGACTATACCACATTATCCAAACTCATAGCAGGCTATCTCGTACATGTTTACCTCATCCACGAGTACACCAATCCATGGTTAATTATTACAACCTATGTTGGTATCTCATCTCATCATGTTACACCAGCCCACATGAGATTACATTCCCTAATTATATGGCCACAAATGAAAAAGACTACAGCAAACAATAAACGTGTGAGAATGATATACTTTTATTGTCACAACATTATATTGTTTGTATTCACCAAATAAATCATTTTACTGCAAGTTTCCATTTTATATCCCTTATTCATTATCCGTATTGTTACATTATTCTACATCAGTATCGATTTAGTTAATTTAAAAGTACTGCGTCACAAAATATAGGGCATTTTACATATAGTACTGTTATCAAATTGTCTTTATGTACATTTTTATATACATCCAGTAACAAAATTATTAACAGATACTAACTGATCAAAATATCAATAGAATCATTATAAACATGATTGGACTAAAGATAATAATGAAGGGCGTCGTCGAAGGACTGGGGAACCCAGATGTTGTTTCAATATTTTTGAGTTCTTACCTTCTATTAACTTCGATAAAACCAGTGAGAATGATGATTAAAACCCATCAAAATGATTATTGAATTCATAGTTTTTTGAAAAAAATAATACAGTTACATTTATTCAACAATTTTAAACATCAATGAACAAAAAAAAAAACAACAAACAATTACAAATAGAATGGTGTACAGAAGCTGGTAAACTATATGCTACAGTAGCACATTCAAGCACCTTTTCCCACCAAGGTAATTCAACAGAAGGACGCACATCTCCGCTCTCGAACATAGCACGTGCGTACAGTCCTTTGATCTTTACTGTGGCATCGACAATCCGATACTGGTTGCGAGTACAGCCGTCAATTATTAGTCTATGCGTGCCATTCGTTTTATGGTGTTAGTTTTTATTTTATTAATTGTGGGTACTTCGCAATGTCTGTTACATCTGATTTTTTTTTACCGCGAGCTTGTTAAATGCTTCTATAAACTGCAATTTGATTTGTGAAAATTGACCAAGAAAATGAAAAGTTATAGCAATTCAAAA
>NW_022738065.1:16245-20351 GCF_011630105.1 Anneissia japonica
AGATGTGTATAAGAGCAACTAACACGCGCGTGAGTAATTCGTCACATACGCTGACGGTTTATGGTCTGGTTGCTATGGTTTTGTGACGTTCAGCGTGTAGGAAAGCATGTGCGCCTAGAATGTCGATGCCAGAGTTATAACCTTTGATGTCCCGAGATGTGCGTCCTTCTGTTGAATTGCCTTGTTCCCACAAATCTCTTAGGACTCCCCCCTTCCCCAACCTTATGGAACCCTTGCCATGGGCTCGAGTTGTCTTGAATCTTCAGTGTGCTTTCTGTTTTTTGTTAGTTGTATAGTCTGGATGGAAGAGCATTGTTAAAATGATGAGTACAGGTACAACAAAGTAAGGCAGATAAAATGAGGCTAGCATTAGACGTTCATCCGACGTTTCTGGACCAGGATACTTGGAATCGCTGAAATCATGGAATAGAATATGCCCCAATATTGCAATAAGTGTTGTGGCAACGTGCGAGGCGTAGACTAATGCAGGAATGCGGATCCAGCCACACCCACCTGAAATAATATGAAAATAAAAATATGCGTATTTTAGACCAGTCGCTTCTCAATAGTGGAAACGCTATGAGAAGGGCTAATGAACAAAATAAAAAATATAGCAATGGTGAAAATTAGTTTTAGTTTATTAACATGTGTACAAACAGTATGTTAGCAGAAGGGGGAACGTTTACATAATGCATGAAAATGTTGTTTTAAAATAACATGCAATATTTTATTTTTAAAATAGATTTTCATGACCAATTATAATGCAAGCATGGATATAATAGCCATTTTTATGTAACCAAGTACCGTCAGTACTTTAGTTGACTTCACCAAAAAATGGAGAATGTTTTTTCAAAAAGCAACGTTTTTTATGTAGGGCTTTATGTAGGGTTTCTGAGGGGTGGGAGGGGGTATCGAAAAAGAGTACAATCTGTACACTTGTCAAAATGTTGATAATTGTAAACGACCACTGAGTATTCATATTGCATTGAAATACAAATACTATACAATTTTATCATTAAATACTAACCTGCAGTTGATTAAAAATTAGTTTGAGGGTCTATGCAATAGGATACTGTACAGGCAAAGTACTATTTATGTGTTCGATACTATAATTGGCGAGGACACTCAACAATCAGTATTAGAAATTTGGTATACCACAAAAAATTTGATGTCTGACCCAATGAAAACTTAAAAATGGGCTTATGGTACATGCCCCTTCACCAAAAAAAATCAACAATAAGCATTGAAAAAATAAAATTTAACTTCTATTTGCACATAAATTCTTTTTTGGCCTAAATTAATATATGCAAATATCTGTTAATTGGCAATACTTTTTGTATGAAATTCAATTTTATATTTAATATAAAATTATTAGGCTTTGTCCAGATAATCAAATTTTCTTTGACAAGCAAAAAAATGTTGTGAGTAGTTTGGCGCAATGGAAAAGATTTTGGTTTCCCAACCTTGAGGTCGGGGTTTCAATCCCTCGCTGTGCATTTCGCTTGTGTCCATTAGAAGCAAGGCACATTATTTGCATTGCACTTCTCTCCACCCAGGAGTATAAATGGGTACCTGGTGGGGTTGCCTGCTACTGCGCCAATATGGCAGCAACACTAAAGTATGTGGACCCAACGACCAGGGAAAAACTTACAGCGCTTCGTAACTGAAAGGGAAAGTGCTACACAAGCAACAAGTAAGAACTATGCCCATATATAGTCATGATACGCCCATATATGGTTATGATGTGATGTCATCATGACCATATTCAGGCATGTCGCATGTGTTTGTTAAATAAAATTTGATACAGGTCTTAAAGATTTGTCCACACTATCAAATTTTCTTTGACAAAAAACTGTTGTCTGCCCATACATACAGTAGTCATAATGTGCCTATGGTTATGATGGAATGCCAGTCAATTTCGAGCGAATGTCAGTTCAAGCGGATGCCAGTTCGAGCGGATGCATTTAGTGCGAACTATAACAAGGGCGAATTTATCGTCGCCCTATTCTTGTATTGTTTGTTTTAAATGCAAAAAAATGCTCTGTGCACTAGAGTTTTGAAATGTTTTTGGTACTTTTTGATAAATATTCCATGTTTGAATTACAGTCTTGGCAAATCTGACTACCAGATGGCCGCTAGCAAGCACTTATATTTTAAAACTATAGAATTTCGCACGTTTCAGGTGAATTCACGGTTTTTGTCACCAGTTGGGGTTTTATATTTAAAAAAAGCAGATTATATTTGTAATTGAATTATATAGTTTTTTGTAACTGTATTTGTAGATTTACGATTTAGGCCTATATTATATTATATGGGAGTAACTGTATTGTTATTCACCATAGAAATTTAAATTATTTTTACGTATCTAGGTGTCAGAAGGTGCACAAGTCATTGGTGTAGTAGTAGTGTTACACAGGGGCGGATCCAGTAGAGTGGAGTGGGGAGGCAGCTCTTCATGACGGGGGCCCCGGCCCCCCCTGGCACCATCCCTGTTCTATATATAAGGCTATAGGCTTTTCCCAGAACCCGCCGGGGCTTATCCCCTGGCTCCAGTGGCGTATCTAGAAGTCTTGAAATGGGGGTGCTGATTATACACATCTAGATGTGTATAAGAGACAGCAGTTGAAGGGTGCCAACTCGCAAAATAAGTTGATTTTTAGGGGGGGGAGGGTGCGACTGGGGGTGTGCAAATAGTTTTTGGAGGGGCATGCACCCCCTGCACACACCATTGCCTGGCTCCCAGGCAAAGCTTGAGCCTCGGTCATATGCAAGTTGTTAGCTCAAAATAGTAAATTTTTAAAGTAATTCGTACATAACTCGCACAGGCTGTTGTTCGCACAAGTGGATCTTTTTCCCACATGAACTAGCATCCGCTCGAACAAATTCTCGAAGTGGCATTCGCTATAATGTAATGTCATCATGACCATATTTAAGCATGTCACATTGTCAAATAAAATTTGATAGTCTGGACAGGGCTTTAGATTTATGATGTGGAAGTGTGAAAGTGAAGATTTACAGATGGTGAAGAAGTAGGCCTATGCTAATACCTTTGTAAAATGCATAGGTACCCAAAAAGAAAAATGGTAGCTGCAGAAATATTTCTGAAAACACAAAAGATTTGAACCACATAGGAGGATTGGCCATCATTGCATCTTTGTATTCCATAGTGTACCAGTCTAACAATTCAATAAGCTGTAAAAAAAAAAACAAAAAACAACAATATTGTTTTTCTTTATTGTTTTTTTTTATTTATTCAGAATTCAGACAGCCACAACAACAATACAATGCAAATATTCTGGGATAAAAAACAATAAAGTAGGCAATCGGCCGACTTTACAGTATTTCCATCGTGGTCCCTGAAACAATATGCTATAATTCTGTATCTGTTGAATACTGCGACAATCTCATCAAACAGAATATTTTTTTACATAAATACCAGTATTATTTTATTTTTTTATTTATTTATTAAGGTATAACAAAAAAAAACAATAAAACATTAAAATAACATCAAAAAATACATTAAAATACAAAAATAGCCTATATTGTATATACAAATTTACTAAGAATGGATTACTGCACTTTAAGAAGATATTTAAGAAATTAGCTAAATATAAGTTGTAAAATTTACAAAAAATATAAAGACAATAACTCATTAAAATAACATCAAAAAATATAAAAAAAGTCAATACGTTGTGCATCTTATTGCGAATTAATTAGTTGAACAATGAAAGGAATAGCTGAGCGTTTATATCTATCAGTATTGCACTTTGGCACTTCAAGGGTCCTGGCATTAGATCTAAGGTTAAACCTTTGCTTGTGGCAAGGAGGGAGCATGTCTCTGTGTTGGGCAGATTTAAGAAGCCCTTTACCAAAAGAGAGAACAAGGCTTTCCCTCCTTGCCGCAAGCGAAGGAAGTTTAGTTTGTTTCAAGGCTAAATCATAAGAAATATAGTTATTTCTCAGTATAATTCGCAAAGCTCTTTTTTGTACAGACTCAATTTTATATGCAAGTTTCTTTGTAATTCCCCCATGCCATACCGGGCAAGCAAACTCAAGAATAGGTCTAATGTAGCATGTAAAAACCCTGATTAAGTCATTCAAGGGTG
>NW_022738065.1:20494-28096 GCF_011630105.1 Anneissia japonica
GCACCGAACGTAATGTAAAAAGCACCGAACGTAATGTAAAAGCACCGAACGTAATGTTAAAAGGGCCGAATAACAAATGCGCCGAACGGAAAAGAGCCACCAAAGGCAGTAACGGCGTTCCATACATTATGCTGGTAACGCCAGTGTAACGCCTTCTTTCTTATCTTTATAGAGGGCAGCTAACATGTTTTTGTGATTTGGCAAAAAGTAGGGGGCCTACTGCAGTAACTTTAATGCTAAAAAACCCACCAAAAAAACATTGGTTTGGTTTCTGAAACACCATGAATAATAATAGTGCCCCATAAAAAAAAATTATTAGTTTATAACCCTATCAAACAATAAAAACTAATGAGGGAGGCAGGTTTTTTTTTTTTTTTTTTTTTTTTTTTTTTTTCTTCCCAACCTCGCCCCCATTTTACCGATGCTCACAAGTAAATCAATGGTTAGGGACACATAAGTCTATATAAAAATTCATAAGGATGGAGTCAAATTTATATTAAATAAATATGTTTTTGTTGTACCAATAAACTAGGACTATTTGCAAGAAATTCAGAACTTTTCAAGTGAAAAAAGATTGAAAAACGACCGTTTGAAATATAAATAGGTCTTGCCTATATGTTGATTGAAAAAAAAAAATAAAAAAGTGATGAGGGAGGGGGTGATAAACTGATAATTTTTATGGGGATTTTTAAATAAATAATAATAATTTATTCGAAAACTACCATTTTGAAACAGTGACATAATAAAGGTGCGTCCAGAAATATATGTAAACATAAACGGCAAATAAAATTACAAACGGAAAACAGTTAAAGAAAACAATGTCTTAAAACAAGTGAAGTACTGTAAACGTCACTCAAGCAATTGCCAAGGCAATCCCCATCCAACACCCACCCTCATAAAAGTATTATTAGGAAATGATGCCTAAATAGAAGCGAAATGACGGCCAAAATGGCCATGTCAATTCCCTGAGTGACCCTTAATTCATTAAAAATGGAAAATGAATTAAACTAGAAAACAAATAAATTAAAATTTAAAAAAAACTGAATACCGAACATCCCTGAAAGCATACATTTCCCTCATCTATATGTTCATCTTCCTCACGAGAGCACAAAATCTACTCTACTCATCCCAGTGACCCCTCCCCAACAAACAACCCACTTAAATGTGAAAATACTTCAAATATTCCCTACCAAAGAGTATTTTTTAACTTTCGTGGGAATGGAACAAGTTACGGATTTTCCTAATAATTAAAGATTACATACATATATATATAATAAAGATAGAATAAATTTTCCACTCTATCATGTAATGAAATGTGTTGGTTTATGGGCACTTGCCAACATTTATTTCTTTGGTAAATTAACCAAATGTAGAGTTCGGCGCAAACACTGTAAAACAACTCTGAGTGTGATCTGTTAAAAGAAATTATCGTTTTTAAAAATGATGGTAGTGTAGTTATAAAATCTCTGATCTTGGATTTGTTTGTATGCACTTTACATCAATATCCAAACCTCCAAAAGGCCTCCAAGTTAAAATGCGTTCTATTGTCTTAGGCCGCAAAACCTCTATTGGAGTGTTTGCATGAGCTTAAAATCTGATTTTGAGCACTGCCCTCGTGTTTTAGGTGAAGAAAATATACCGCGTATTTCCTTTGATCCCAGGCATTATATGTCCCTGGTACAATTTAATATAGTACGCAGTACTATACTAGTATAAGGTACGGTACCGGTAGTATTTCCCGGTTGCCCGAAGACAAAGACAAAAAGATATTGAGAAATTAAAGTTCATAGACAGATATTCCATTATCCCATTTTGAATAAATTGCACTATTTATTACAGATTTAGTATTTCTTCCAGATCAATTATTCAGTTAGCTGGCTACAAAAAGTATGGTACACCTTTATTTAGCCCTACAAAGCGTGATGCTGTTGGCCATCATTGGTACCATTTCGTTACCAGTGATGTTGACACCAGTCTACCACGTTGAGGTAGCATCTCCGACTTCAGACGGGAAATTATTTTATTTTCCTATATTATAGCCTATGTTTATTATATTATACAGTATTATGATATAGTGCTATTTCCTTATAGGCCTAACAAATACTTTAGTCATTTCATTATTAGAGTTAATAACGATTGTTGTCACTAATATTTTGGTTTTAATTTACTATTATTTATTTAGTAATAATAATAATAACAATAATATATAATAATAAGTATTATTATGTTAGTGTTATTGGTGTTACTATTATTGTCGTTATCAATATCATCATATTTAATATTATATAATTATAATGATTGGTGTTATGACTATTTTTTTTGTTATTTATTATATTATTATTATTATCATTATTATTATTATTATTGTCGTTATATTATCATTATTTATATTATTAATATTATAAAATAGAATATTTTATATATTAATTATATATAATGACTGTTGTTAATGACTGTTGTTATGACTGATATTCCAAATTTATTATTATTAACATTGTTATTATTATTGTTATTATTGTTATTGTTATTATTATTAATATTGTTATTGTTATTAACATTATTAACAATCATTATTATTGTTATAATTAACATAACCATTACTATTATCATCAATTATTCGTTATCATTTGAATCGTTATCGTTGCGGTTACCGTTACTATTACAATTACCATTATCATTACAGATTATTACCCTTAGCTTTATAAAGTCCCTGCCTAGAACTACCCTTACAGTACCATTAGCACTATTAATACTACCACTGCCTTTAAAGATGCCACTATAACTACCACTACAAATACTACTTAACTAGTACTACTACTTCAATCACTACCCAGACGACTGCTACCACCACCATCACAACAAATCACATCCATCACTATTCTACACTGATCACCAGCACTACTACTGCTACCACAACCACTATTACTACTGCTACTCATGCTGCAATCACTACCACTACTACTTCCACTACCAAGACCGTCATAACTACCGGTATTATAACGTACTCTACATTCTAAATTTCAATACAGAATTCGTTATTTGTATGGTCCCAATTTCAAAAGTACTTAAAATAAGGATAAACTTTTAAGGATATTAAATTATTTAATTCGTGTGTACTTACATAAAAATACACTTATTCATACAATAATTATTTAACTGAGATTTGTTTTAACACACTACATGAAGAGTTGTTCCTTTAATTAATTGCGAATGTTTACACTGACGCTTATGATTACGAGAAAGCAACCGTTATTTTGTTGAATAATCAGATTTTTAAGTAGAAATCTAACTTTTGCATACCCACATGGTTATTAAGTTTTAATTATAGAAATGTAATTATTATTTATTTATTTGCATTTGTATTTGCCTTTAAATTTTTCTACACATCAGGAAAAATGGAGTCGAAGTCAATCTCCATTTGCTGGCAAGAGGAAAGCAAAATGGAAAATGCCATCGTTGAGGGCCTAACTGATCTGAACGACTGCTTGAAAACGTTGTCAACCAAGTTTCTCAAAGCGTTTCGTCTAATTTCATGTATTCTCATCTTATCACATGTGATGTCCGTTCTACTAATTGCTATGTCGCATTGTACATGTACAAAATCTAAGCAGGTTACTGTATTAAGTTTGAAGTTTAAAATATTTTAGCTTCTGCTTGGGCAATTACTTGTGGTTTAAAGTATCCACCCTGGATGCATTCACAAGCATATGGGATGATGTGGCGTGCTTGATATCTGTCGGCACACTTGAGAGCAAGGCACATGCAAGCAATTGCCATTTCCTCAAGTTATAGAAAACTAAGAGTTGTATCATAATTATGAATGGTATTTTCTAGAATCGTAATGCAATGATAGAATACATTATTATCTATTACGTAATCATCATTCTTTAAATCGGTCAGGATACCTGAAAGGAAGTTGTAAATGTGATCTTTTTTGTGTTCTGCAAATGGTTTGTACTTTGTCCATGGATCTGCGGAAGCAATGCTTTCACGTTGTGTTAATACTTTTAGATAATCCATATGTAAATTATATTCTTCGTTTTGAAATGGCATGTGCTCAGGGATGGGACTGATTTCGTTTATAGTAGAAAGTTGGCCTGTTAGTGTTACCTGGTCGATGTGCTGGACAATTAATACCGTAATAATAATATATTAAATAATAATTGTGATCAAGGATTTACACTGCCTGGATTTATATAGCCTATAGCGAGAGAATAATTTACTCTGTTGACTGTCTAGTTGACTTGTACAACAATAAGTATGATAAACACCAGCTCTCATTTCATTATTTTTAAAGAATGTTTATTTTCACAACTATTAACAAATAAATTTGGTAACTGGTATAAGCCTACTGTGTGTATTATTTGTATACCACAAAATGGAAATAAAAAACAAGCTAAACGATATTAAAAATAAGTTTAAAAGTGTAAACATTCTTTAAAATTAATGAAATGAGTGCTGGTGTTTTTCATACTTATTGTTGTACAAGTCAACTATACAGTCAACAGAGTAAAGCATTCTCTAGCTATAGGCTATATAAATCCAGGCAGTGTAAATCCTTGATCACAATTATTTAATATATTATTATTACGGTATTAATTGTTTGGTTCACTGTAGTGCTATGTAAATTTTGTGCTTAACGATATTGAAGCTTACCGGTACGTAGTTTGTCTTGTCTTCTTTTTAATCATCAAACGTGTGTATTGTGACCATTCTATGCGTAAGATCGAACTCCGCTCTCAGAGACTGGCCCGCGGATCTGCGTCACAAACGGATCGCGTACTTTAGAACAATATCCATCGCAACAAAGCTCCATTGCATAACAAAGATTGTCAGAAGGATTTTTTTCTTTCAAACGGTCACATTGCTGTACAATTGCTCTGAAAAAAAGCTTTTAATTATCGTAATTTTCTACGAGCCAGTTATTCAAACGTAAGTAAATACATTCCTGAAGCAGTTCCAGTTGCTGTGAATTTGGTTTAGTTCACCAAACAAGAAGAAATGAAGAGAAAGCGCACATCAACCGAAACAACTAATGAAGGCCAGAAGACGGAAGATTCAGCCGCTTACCTGGAGGCTGCCAACTCGCATGCCACAGACTCTGATACGCCTACTACTAGGCCTAAGAAGTTTAAAAGTCATAAAACCAAACGTCATTTTGCTAGAAAAACGACCGGTCCAAGACGCATAATGAGACGTACCCAACTGGATGCGTCCGGTAATACCAGTCAATATGATGACGAAATTGTCCAGCACATCGACCAGGTAACACTAACAGGCCAACTTTCTACTATAAACGAAATCGGTAACAGTCCCATCCCTGAGAACATACCATTTCAAAACGAAGAATATAATTTGCATATGGATTATCTAAAAGTATTAACACAACGTGAAAGCATTGCTTCCGCAGATCCATGGACAAAGTACAAACCATTTGCAGAACACAAAAAAGATCACATTTACAACTTCCTTTCATGTATCCTGACCGATTTAAAGAATGATGATTATGTAATAGATAATAATGTATTCTATCATTGCATTACGATTCTAGAAAATACCATTCATAATTATGATACAACTCTTAGTTTTCTAGAACTTGAGGAAATGGCAATTGCTTGCATGTGCCTTGCTCTCAAGTGTGCCGACAGATATCAAGCACGCCACATCATTCCATATGCTTGTGAATGCATCCAGGGTGGATACTTTAAACCACAAGTAATTGCCCAAGCAGAAGCTAAAATATTGAAGATTTTAAACTTCAAACTTAATACAGTAACCTGCTTAGATTTTGTACATGTACAATGCGACATAGCAATTAGTAGAACGGACGTCATAATGTGATAAGATGAGAATACATGAAATTAGACGAAACGCTTTGAGGAACTTGGTTGACAACGTTTTTAAGCAGTCGTTCAGATCAGTTAGGCCCTCAACGATGGCATTTTCCATCTTGCTTTCCTCTTGCCAGCAAATGGAGATTGACTTCGACTCCATTTTTCCTGATATGTAGAAAAATTTAAAGGCAAATACAAATGCAAATAAATAAATAAATAAATAATAATTACAATTCTATAATTAAAACTTAATAACTATGTGGGTATGCAAAAGTTAGATTTCTACTTAAAAATCTGATTATTCAACAAAATAACGGTTGCTGTCTCGCAATCATAAGCGTCAGTGTAAACATTCGCAATTAATTAAAGGAACAACTCTTCATGTAGTGTGTTAAAACAAATCTCAGTTAAATAATTATTATAAGTGTATTTTTAGGTAAGTACACACGAATTAAATAATTTAATATCCTTAAAAGTTTATCCTTATTTTAAGTACTTTTGAAATTGGGACCATACAAATAACGAATTCTGTATTGAAATTTAGAATGTAGAGTACGTTATAATACCGGTAGTTATGACGGTCTTGGTAGTGGAAGTAGTAGTGGTAGTGATTGCAGCATGAGTAGCAGTAGTAATAGTGGTTGTGGTAACAGTAGTAGTGCTGGTGATCAGTGTAGTAATAGTGATGGATGTGATCAGTAGTAGTAGTAGCAGTAGCGATGGTGGTGGTAGCAGTCGTCTGGGTGGTGATTGTAGTAGTACTAGTTAAGTAGTATTTGTAGTGGTAGTTATAGTGGCATCTTTAAAGGCAGTGGTAGTATTAATAGTGCTAATGGCTGTAAGGGTAGTTCTAGGCAGGGACTTTATAAAGGTAAGTGTAATAGTCTGTAATGATAATGGTAATTGTAATAGTAACGGTAACCGCAACGATAACGATTCAAATGATAACGAATGATTAATAATAATGTAATGGTTATGTTAATTATAACAATAATAATGATTGTTAATAATGTTAATAACAATAATAATAATAATAATAATAACAATAACAGTAAAAACAATAATAATAATGTTAATAATAATAAATTAGGAATATCAGTCATAACAACAGTCATTAACAACAGTCATTATATAATTAATATATTCTATTTTATAATATTAATAATATAAATAATGATAATATTGATAACGACAATAATAATAATAATAATAATAATAATAATAATAATATAGGCCCTAATAAATGACAAAAAAATTAGTCATAACACCAATCATTATAATTATAAAATAATATTAAATAATATAGGTAATGATGGTATTGATAATGACAATAATAGTAACACCATTAACAATAACATAATAATACTTATTATTATATATCATTATTATTATTAATAAATAAATAATAGTAAATTAAAAACAAAATATTAGTAACAACAATCGCTATTAACTAATAATGAAATGACTAAAGTATTTGTCATTGAAGGAGATAGCACTATATCATAATATAATATAATAAACATAGGCTATAATATAGGACAATAAAATAATTCCCAGTCTGAAGTCGGAGATGCTACCTCAACGTGGTAGACTGGTGTCAACATCACTTGGTTACAAAATGGTACCAATGATGGCCAACAGCATCACGCTTTGTAGGGCTAAATAAAGGTGTACCATACTTTTTGTAGCTAACTGAATAATTGATCTGGAAGAAATACTAAATCTGTAATCAATAGTGCAATTTGTTCAAAATAAGACATAGGCCTAA
>NW_022738066.1:0-722 GCF_011630105.1 Anneissia japonica
ATAGATATAGCATTTCAACAAGATGACCAACAACAAACTATGCAGACTGTCCCTGAGTTTGTTGACAAATGGCACACCCAAATGGAAGAGGCATACAAGCTAGCCCGTCAGCGAACATCCAAATCAACACTGCGCGGTCGAACTAACTACGAGAAGAAGGTTCATAGTACTGTATTGCAGGCTGGTGATAGAGTTTTGGTACGGAATTTAGCAAAACCAGGAGGGCCTTGCAAACTGCAGTCACATTTTGAGCAGCGAGTGTACATAGTGGTTGAGAGGAAAGGTGATGATTCTCCAGTTTATGAGGTTAAACCTGAATCAGGAGGTGGAAGAACTCGTGTTCTCCATCGTAATCATCTATTTCCATGTGATTTTATACAAAAGGATAGTGCACCTGTACAGAAGAAGCCACAAGTGAAACACCGTGCGAGCAAGGAGAATTCCAATGTTGATTGTGAAGATGTTACAGATTCATCAGACGAGGATGATTTTCTTACAAGTCGGTCTGAGGAACCATCTCTGTTACACCAACATGTACTTAATCCAAATGCAGATCCCTATGTATCTCCTCCTGCTGATCATGTGCAAGATGATTATGTTGAACATGCTGACAGTGATGTAAGTGTTCCCGAGCAACCTACATCTATTGCATCTACCTCTCCAGATAATGCTGTACATCAACACCTCCACACACTACTGGGGAAGTTCCACAACTATCGGGC
>NW_022738067.1:0-646 GCF_011630105.1 Anneissia japonica
CTCTAAAATGACTCATAAAATAAGATATACAGTAGCAACGACTGAATTATCGATGCCTTCAGAATAGAACGGTTGATATTTATGTATTGGTTGTAATTCCTTAAAGCATACATTGCATGCAGGACAACTTTTGAGCCTGCTTTTCTTGGCTGCTACGAAGATCTGGAACTAATAAAAAATCTCTTTCAGTGACAAGGATGCATTCCTGTCTCTTATACACATCAAGATGTCGAAATCCAGTTTGCCGAATCCAGTTGTTTACTGAAATCATGAAATCCCAGTTTGCCAAAACTCAGTTTTCCGAAACCCAGTCCAAATCTCTGTGTTACAAAAGTACAGCATACTGTGCATTTGAAAGTAAGGAGCTTCATTTGTGTACAAATTAAAAGGAAAAATATTGGAAGACAAAAAAGCTGTAGAAAAACACACTTGAAAGCAGGGCTATCAGTTAAAATTAGAATAAGATGAAATGAAATTCGTCGTATCCTTCTAAAATTCTCCCTCTGCAAACCCTATCAGGATTGTTGTGCCAGGTCCCTGACCACCGAGGCTCAAGTCGGCCCCTTGAGTCAGACCCCTGTAGACAAATTTCGGGAGCTCCAATTGATATGTGTGTATATTGTAGATTATTATTAGTTTGTTTATT
>NW_022738068.1:0-756 GCF_011630105.1 Anneissia japonica
TGCTTCCGAATGTCAAAGGTGAACATCTAAATTCAGAAGGTATGTTGCATAGTTACCAACCTGAAGGATTTTAAATGCGTGGCTACACCAGTTGGCCAGGGGCCGCAAGGGCCCCCACCGGGATCCGGGGTGAAGCCCCGGTGGACTTGGGGTATCAGTAACATAATCAATGTTAGTTGTGACAATGTATTTGCAAGACCACGTGTGCCTGCTAGATTCTACTAAGTGCGTAGTTGGCGGTGTACGGAAAAAATGGCCCCGGAAAAAATGGCCCCGGAAATAATGGCCCCGGGAAAAATGGCCCCGGAAAAAATGGCCCCGGTAAAAATGGCCCCATATTACAGGTAGGTAAAAATGGCCCCAATAATCAAATTCTGTATTAAAACTGATTTTCCTTGAGTCAATATATGCATTTTTTTATCTTAAATAATTTAGTTTTTAAAAGGAATCTAACATCAAACAAATTTCTATTTACATTTTACTTTTTGTAAGAATTAATATTCAATGATAAAATATTCAAAGATAAATAAAAAGCCATGAATTACACTTTTTATTTTTTTTCCATTTAAATGTTAAAAATAGCAACAACATAATCAATAAATCAACATAAATCATGCATTTATTAATACTAAAATAATTTACTTGTGGCCGATTTCACGGAAGCGGAATCACAATTTTCCAGAAATTCAATTTGTGTATTGGTAAACCCCACAAACAGTGGGTTAGTATGAACATCAAATTATTATTATTTTTTCT
>NW_022738069.1:0-857 GCF_011630105.1 Anneissia japonica
AATCCTTAATTAGTATATTTTTTTTGTAACATACTGAATACTGTCATTACTAAAAAATGTTTATTGAATTGCAGGGAGCTTGGCATTGACTTGCTAAAAACGATTCGTGAAAATGAACTGGATTTGATAAAGTTGTGTGCACGGTATTCAGGTAGTGCCTCAGAGGTCAATGACCTTCACCTACAGGTAACCACATTCATCAATATTTTTATTTATTTTAAGTTAATTGAAATTAATTGATAAGTTGAATTGTGGAGTGGATAAAGCAGGGGCGCCACAACATTATTCGTCTGGTGGTAGAAGAAGACTTCTCATATAAGCTGTAGGCCTATGGTCTACACAATTGACTTATGTGCATTATAAAGAGGCCAGTGCATGTTTTGAGAATAGTAGGGGGTTACCTCGGTGTACTGGTTCAACTCACATATCCCCAGTCATTGTAGACTAGGCGACACCTTACTACATTATTGGCTGCATATCACAGCGGGACCCTTGTAGGAATAGTAAGTTGCAAGAATCCATTTTGGGCTGAATCCTTCAAGTACGAAGTTGACCCTCAAATAATTCTCTAATTATTAACTGTAATTGAATCCGTTGATATTTTGTTTATTTAATGGTTGAATATTTTTACTTGATAACTATTATATTCTTCTGTAGCTAATGATACATGCTAACCTTAAACATTACTTATGCTGTCTAGTAGGTGGTGTTAACTATTATGTGTCTACATATTTCACTTTTCCTATATTCTTTGCACACCTTGACCAGTAAACAATGGATGTCTGTATTACAAACAAAAAATCTTAATGGATGTTGAAAATTTATCTGACCTTTTAATTACCTTCACCAAGGAGGTT
>NW_022738070.1:0-794 GCF_011630105.1 Anneissia japonica
GCGGAAGGTCAAAAATTTGCACTAAGTGTTCAACTCGGCGAGATATAAGCACTTTTGTGCAAAAAGTGACAATGTCAAAAAGTTGAGTCAAAATGTAAGTTTTTTGTTAGACACGGTGAGATAGCCTGAAAAAAAGACTATTCCATTGAGAGTTTGAAGTTTTTCGGATAAGCACTCAAAATATGGCGGAGAGTCAAAAATTTGCACTAAGTGCTCAACTCGGCGAGATAAGCACTTTTGTGCAAAAGGTGACAATATTAAAATGTTGTGTCAAAATGTAATTTTTTTTGTTAGGCAAAGTGAGATAGCCTGAAGCAAAGACTATTCCATTGAAAGTTTGAAGTTTTTCGGAAAAGTACTCGAAATATGGCGGAAAGTCAAAATTTTGCACTAAGTGCTCAACTCGGCGAGATAAGCACTTTTGTGCAAAAAGTGAAAAATGTTAAAAAGTTGAGTCAAAATGTAATTATTTTTTGTTAGGCACAGTGAGATATTCTGAAACAAACACTATTCCATTGAAAGTTTGAAGTTTTTCGGAAAAGTACTGGATATATGGCGGAAGGTCAAACATTTGCACTAAGTGTTCAACTCGGCGAGATAAGCACTTTTGTGCAAAAAGTGACAATGTGAAAAAGTTGAGTCAAAATGTAATTTTTTTTGTTAGGCTCGGTGAGATAGCCTGAAAAAAAGACTATTCCATTGAGAGTTTGAAGTTTTTCGGAAAAGCACTCAAAATATGGCGGAGAGTCAAAAATTTGCACTAAGTGCTCAACTCGGCGAGATAAGCACTTTTG
>NW_022738070.1:814-1355 GCF_011630105.1 Anneissia japonica
TGTTAGGCAAAGTGAGATAGCCTGAAACAAAGACTATTCCATTGAAAGTTTGAAGTTTTTCGGAAAAGTACTCGAAATATGGCGGAAAGTCAAAATTTTGCACTAAGTGCTCAACTCGGCGAGATAAGAACTTTTGTGCAAAAAGTGAAAAATGTTAAAAAGTTGAGTAAAAATGTAATTATTTTTTGTTAGGCACAGTGAGATATTCTGAAACAAACACTATTCCATTGAAAGTTTGAATTTTTTCGGAAAAGTACTCGAAATATGGCGGAAAGTCAAAAATTTGCACTTAAGTCCTCAATTCGGCGAGTTAAACACTTTTGTGCAAAAAGTGACAATGTTAAAAGTTGAGACAAAATGTAGTATCTTTTTTTGTTAGGAACGGTGAGATATTCTGAAACAAAGACTATTCCATTGAAAGTTTGAAGTTTTTCGGAAAAGTACTCGAAATATGGCGGAAAGTCAAAAATTTGCACAAGTGCTCAACTCGGCGAGATAAGCACTTTTGTGCAAAAAGTGGCAATGTTAAAAAGTTGAGTCA
>NW_022738071.1:0-544 GCF_011630105.1 Anneissia japonica
ACAAAATCGGAGAGATGAAGAAAATTCGAAAAGAAGCTTCAACGAAACGTTCGTACTTGATCGAAATCGAGGAAGGATTGAAGCAAGTTTAAAGAGATGTGTTTGGTTTTTTTTTTTGGCTTCCTTTTTTTTCTTCTTCTTGGAATTGCCTGTTATAACATGAGAAAAGATAATAAAACAAGTTGAAACAAATATTTTTTGTGTTTTTGAGTTTTGTTTTTTTTTTATTAGCATCTTCCAACATAACAAGATATCCGATCGATTTCGGTGGGCAAACGACCCCACAAAGTGTGAACCACAGATCGGTCGATATTCTACCCGATTCGTGGATACGTTGGTACACTTCGAGGACTGGCTAGTTTCAGTTCCAACTCGCGAGATGCGGCTTCGACGAAGCCGCATTCTCTGCCTCCACTCTTCTGTTCGTACGCCTCCTTCCCTAAAATACACATCTGTTCACAATTTTATTTGTCATCTGGTTTTTTTTTTTAATAGCGCGCGTCTGCGCAAAAGTCGTGCGCTCGTCGACAAAGCGCATCGTGAC
>NW_022738072.1:0-658 GCF_011630105.1 Anneissia japonica
CACTTTGTAAGTGACTTGAATAACTTTACGACTTTTTTAATGTTACATGCCATCCCAAAACCAGCGTACTGTCACTAATAGTTAAACTGAGTAATTAGCATAAGAATGTGGAGGTATTGTATACTTTAGTACAGAAAAGTCGTAAAACTTTACTCATAACTTTGGCAATAGTAAGTCAATTCCAGTCCAGTCACCATTTTAAAGCTTATAATGTGGAGAATATATTAATGAGTCAATTTTTCTTTTTTTGTCACTGATGCTATTTTTGTGATGCCATGCCTCATACGTGACATTTTTTCTTCTGGTTATTAACATGATGTCTCTGTATTAAATTTACCAATATAAAAATTCTTTGGTTACGTGATTTAACAATTTTGCCTCCAAACTTCAAAAAAGAAAAAAAAATATAAACTGTCAAAATGGTTTATATAATAGTGATGCGTTAGGGGCGTATCCAGAAATGTCCGGAAGGGGGGCCAAAAGTTGGGCCGATTGAGACAACACTGTCGTAGGGGGTCCAGGGCATTTCACCCGCGAAATTATTGTGTTCTAGGCATCCTAATATAACATTTGAGGCATTCTGGGCTATCATTTTTTTCTTTTTCTCTCTTTTTTTTCTTTTTTTTTTCTTTTTTTACCTCCCGGGGCCGGGCCGGCC
>NW_022738073.1:0-2226 GCF_011630105.1 Anneissia japonica
TAAAATTAGAAAATATTTTCTGAGAATTGGCATTTTTAAATAACACCGAAAGATATAAAAAAAAACACCCCTCATCGCATAATCAATATCAATATACTCAACACATTTATTATTATAAAACTTTAAAAAAAAGCTATTCTTCTTCTTCCTCCTTCCTCTTCCTATTCTTCTTCTTCTACTACTTCTTCTTGACTCTCATTTTCTACACTGAAAATAATAGTACTATTTTACTACATGGCTAAAAAAAGCACAAATATTGTCATTACTACTGACAGGGCCATCGTTAAATTAAGTCAGAGCCCAAAATATAGTATCATATTCAATACGTTATCTGACATCATGAGAACCTAAACTGTTATTATTTTAAGACTTTAACATAATAGGCTACATACTGATTAATAATATATCTGAGATTTGATGCACATTTTAGAATTAATAATCGTTTTTATTATATCTTCCTGAATATTTATTGTCTGCCAAATGAAATATGAATTATATGCATCTTTACAAATACAATTTCTACAATATTAATCTTGTTTTTACATAGATAAATGTTCGATAAATTCTATCTTTCATAAAAAAAAAACAAAAAAAAAAACGAAATTCAGCGCGTCTATTTTCCTTCTAATCAATGGCGTTTGTAAACTTGCACTGACGTCATCGTCGAATTCCAGGACTTTCGACGGTAAAGCAGGCCTGCCTGCCTCGGTCCCAGGCCAAGCAATAATAATTAACAAAATGTTTTTTTTTTTTTTTTTTTAATATAGGCCTATGGCGCATTTTGTACATGCACTTTTACTGCAACTTTTACAACAAATGCTTAGGTCTAGTACCTGTAGTAGGCCTACGTCCTGATGTACTTAGGCCTACACTAGTTTGTTGTCGTCGGGGTATAATTCTGTCTCTAAATGAACGAGGAGCGAACCTAGCTAGTCAACATCTAGGCTAGGCTAATTGATTTTGAAATCAATAACCCACCTTAAAAGACTATCTGTCGTTTTCTTCTTTGCAACAGCGGACGCAAAAACGTCAGTTATTCTAGGACGTTTCATGATTCTTTATCACTAAACATTAACAAACACTCGTTTTGACGCACTCCGTTCTGCAGCGTGTGTCTGCTGTTCAAAACAAGCTTCCTAGCCTAATTTTGTGACTGGCTATAATGACTGAGATGGGCCATGTTGATTTATTAATAATATTTTGTTTGGGATGGAAAAAAGGAGAGTCAATTTCCCAAAAATGCTCCATCAGCACATAGTTTAGTGTGCGCTATGGACAGAATGACTATGGAATTTACTAACCACACAATCCACAATCAGGTGATTAAGTCGCAAAACTTTAGCTTCGTTTAGTGGCATCATTTACTCTAGGTAGACGGCGACCGGTTTCGTTAACGGTTGGTACATTTCTTACAAACATTCAGCCAAAGGCCAGTGAATTTGAGACGGCAGCCGGGTTTTTATCGATGTTTGCCATTCTTATGTGTGCCATCGTAAAGTCATGGTTTGCCGGAGTTGCGTTCAATTTAAATCTCCGAACTTCTGAAGCTGAGATATTCTATGAATGTAGGCTTCTTTCGCAGGCTACAACTTAAAAACGGGTGACCAAATAATGAATTAGGTGCTAAATTTTGATTTAATGCTAGGTAAGTTAAAAACAGATATTCCGTCCGAGTGGGACTCATTCAAAAATTCGAGGGGGTTCGCTAGAAAACAGGGGGTTCGCCCGAACCATAAAAACCCCCCTGGCTACGGGCCTGGAAGTAATACTTATTATTGGATTGTAGGAGACAGACATATTGAATTAATAGGGAGACTGTTCTAAGTGATTGGTGTACAGTGAAAAAAAGAGTTGCGAAATGCATTGCATCTGGCATGAGGAAGATAAAGCGTAGGGTGCAGTTTACAGATATTAAATGAAATATAACTATGGGAGTCGATTTGGATTTTGTCATTAATTATTTAATACATGAAAATGCGACTAAGGAATATTCTGTATTCTAAGGAGGTAAAATTAAGGCGGGCAAGTCTGACAAGTCTGTCTTCATAGTTGATATATGCAGTAACGTATCACGTTGAAATATGCTACCAAAATATTCGTGAAAAATAAATGATGTATAATTATGTTTCGTTATACGCCAACTTGGTATTTTATCGGTTTACAAGCTGTATAATACTATATAATTCGGAACATAGTGAACTGATGCCTTTATATATATATATATAT
>NW_022738074.1:0-1382 GCF_011630105.1 Anneissia japonica
AGGCAAGTTTAGATTTTAAAGGTTCTGGAATTAGAGATTATTATAAACACCTGTAATGTATAGAAAAACATTTTTGCAATACAAAAAAAATCATAGTAATTGTAGTTAATCAAGATGACTGTATGGTTACTCATGCTAAATAAGGTGTCTTATCTTAGATTTATAATAATATCCTGTAATTTGAATATAAAAAAATAATATAATCATATGTTAGCTGTAATTGTAATTACAGGACATTGTTATGATGAAGTAGATAGAGTAGCCGTGTAATAGTCAAGATGATAACATTATTATGTAATTTGTGTATTGCCTGCCTGGTTTGTTTTTATTAGATATTTGCTTAAAATTTTAGTTCAAAATTGTTTTTTGTTTGTAATGTAAGCCCATGGTTATGAAAATTAATAACAATAAGACAAAATGTGCTTCAGGGAGGAAAATTATGTAAGCCTAAATTGATCTCGACCAGAAACTCAAGTATGGGGATCATACCCAGAATTGTCCATGTTGTATTATGTTTTGTGCACAACATGTAGCCAACTGTAACTACAGACATATGACACATTGACAGTTTTCAAATTTTCACCATATTTCATTGGTTATAACACATTTTACACCGCCATAGACGTAGATCTCGGGGAGGATGGAGGGGATATATCCCCCCAATATTTGACAAGGGGGGGATGGTCCATTGAATCATCCCCCCCAATATTTTGACTATGTATGGGATAAAATGGAGCTTTACACACTTCAAAAGACTGTCACAGAAATAATTTGCACTGTCTTATGCGCTTACAAAGATGAAAATTAGCATAATGTAATAATGTTGATAACAAAATTATTTTATCTGGTACCAATCTAAGCTCTTCTTTCCTTAGATGTTAGATGTGCTTGCAAAGAGAGCCACATTTCACACTGAAGGGTGTGTACGACATCAGTATGTTATATCAATTCCAAGAATGTTTAAGGTTATATTGGTTGATGAGGAATTTATTGATTAGGCAACAGCAAATTGCATCAATTTATTTTGCAAAAACAAGGTTTCCAGGTTCAGAGGGGGCACATCTCCTGTCCGCACAAGGGCACACATTGGCGCTAACACCAGGCGCGTAACAGGGGTCTTGGGTCAGAGTGGGTATATTTTTTTTATTTTTTATTTCAACCATCTTTAAAGATGGTAACCCTTCTACAACAACAACAATAATAATAACAATAATAATAATAATAATAATAATAACAATAATAATAATAATAACAATAATAACAATAATAACAGCAGCATGCAGCATGCAGCATGCAGCAGCATGCAGCATGCAATCCTCATTTCCCGGTTAGTAATTTACGATAACCCACCCCACCCCACCCCACTCCCATTTCCCGGTTAG
>NW_022738075.1:0-558 GCF_011630105.1 Anneissia japonica
TGCTGCCAGCCTTTGATCGCGAGTCCGCAATACACGCACGAACGTATAAGACGTGATTCAAACAGGTAAATTAAAAATGCATAAGATGGGTATGATTTAAACAAATAAAACACATTTGATGGACATGAACGAATTTATGAACGATATGACGGACAAGATTAAAAAAATAATAAAATAATGAAAAAATAAGACGGACATGAAAAAATTCATAAAAGAAAGAACGTATAAGACGGACATGATTCAAACAATTAAACAAAGCCAACATAAGACTGACATTTCTCAAAACAAATAACAAACGTATCAGAAGGACATAGACAAATAATACTGTGTAGACGAATGAATAATCTTGTAATGAACAAAATATTTATGAACAAAAACAAACAAATATGAAACCAATGGACGGTTTTACAAATGAACATGTACCGGTACGCATGTAAAATGTGCAAGTTGATTTCTTTATTAAAAGCAAATATTTAGCTTCATCTATCCAAAGTGTTGTAACAAGTGCAGAGTCTCTGCACTGTACTGCAAATGTACAACAATATCATAATTATTTTG
>NW_022738076.1:0-830 GCF_011630105.1 Anneissia japonica
TATTATTATTATTTAACATAAGGCAAGGTTTTCATAACTCGTACAGGTGGTCAGTATTACAACAGTGGACTGTGTTACAAATGTTAGTTTTTAACTCACAGGCCAGTATGGCCAGTGAATTATTGTGATGGCAAAAAAACAAACAGTTGTAAAATGCTCTTATTTGTTGGTTTTTAGCGTGATGCAGTTGAACTCGTTGTGGAACGTGGAGTTTGTGGGGGGATTGGTAAAAATGTGGTGTTTCGTATATTTTTTATATCAGCGGAGGTCAGCAGGGGTAATTTTTGAAATTCACAAAACATGCTACTTATCTGATAGTTTTAACTTGATGTATCCCAGGTTGAGTAGAGTGAATGCTGTAATACTGGCCAGTAAAACTTGTTCAGGGATTTTCGCCGTTTCAGGCTATTTTTATGTTAAAAATTTCAATGTTGTATAACTTCTGTTTAGAAAATTTAGTTTGAATCAGATTTTATTGGTAATTGTCCCTTCTATCCACTACACTCACTCATTTTTTTAAAATCCATGTTTTTGGTATTGTATTATTTTTTTTTTTTTTAACAATTTTTAATAATTGACCAATCAAATCCTTTCTAAGCTGGTGAAGAAATATTACAAACAGCGGGTGGATTGTATCTGGTTCTGGCGGGCATGGTGTGGGGTTTTTGTCTAGGCCTACTGTTTTGTGACACGGAGATGTACAGTACTGATCACCGAACGTTCGACATAGACACGCGTGGGCCACGAGAGTAATTTGCGAGTGACACGCGTGTAATAAGCAAATGAATAACTAATGATGAAGTGACCTATTTGACATTTGTTTATCCAAG
>NW_022738077.1:0-658 GCF_011630105.1 Anneissia japonica
GTAAAGGTCCTCCACCAGTAAACACACATCATCCTACATAAGGAAAAATATAATTTAAAAATCATTTTTCAATATAGTAGTTTTATTTCACAGTCGTGGATTCAAGGGGGAGCAAACTGGCCAAGGCACCCCTAAAGTTTAAGTCTGAGGGTTCCATTTCCGGCCATCTAGAGGTGACATAATCATACATATTTCTTCAACCATGGTTGGGCTAAGGTGGTATAGACTTCTATGAAATCCCACCGTGGGCGCACGTTATTCCAAATTCCTGGATCCGTCACTTTTTCATATCCAACAACAATTCCATAACTCATCAACTGTGTTAGAGGATGAAATACTACTTTATAAATGAGTATGGTGCTTTGGTTAGTCATGATGCTTGTGGAAGCGGTTTGGATATATAAATAAATATGATTAGATTAGATTAGATGATGGAAAAAACCCTGCTGTGAATTGAAATAGGTATGAGACAAAGATACAAAATTGAATTATGGTAGGTCAGATTAAAATATACCTCTGAAACATCTAATTCGCACTGTTGTACAGATTTGACACTTGGTAATGAAATTTTAATATCAATATGCCGCCCTCTTATATCATCCTTGTTAACCAATTTTAAAAGATATTCTGGCGTTGGTAAACTAATTTCTGTACTGCT
>NW_022738078.1:0-812 GCF_011630105.1 Anneissia japonica
TAAATTTACTTTTTCACATTTATAAAGACAATACTACACATATTTCTCTTTCCTTTCTTCTTGCTCATCCCCCAACGGTACTGAAAAGTAGAAAACTTTGATTTTTTTTTTCACTGGATAGGTCATTATACAGGCCCGTAGGAAGCAATTTGGAAGTGGGGGGAAATAAGCAGTCGGTAGCCACGGATATTTGACGAATTTTAGTGATTTTTTTTTATTAAGTTATTTGATAGGCATCGTCCTCCTGTAAAATGACTTTATATATGTTTTGTAATGTTGTAATAAAAAAAATGAATTAAACAACGAGAAACAAAGAGTATATATGCAAGAGAACCTATTTTATTTTAAAACCTGTTTTCCATGGCATCTTAAGTTAATACATTACAATATACCAATTACTAGATCTAACAACATATAATGTGCAATATTGTGTAAATTATAGATGCCACCAAATATCATTAAGCAACGAAAGTACCAAATATATTTAAACGTTGTTCGTTGTTTACACAAAACTCATTGGCAACTTTGACAAGATCTAAAGCATCTGTTTTGTCATTGTGGATATGCAAAAACACACAATGATTGAGACGGACTTGAGACATAGTAGATCGTAAGTATGTCTTAATGCGCCGTAATGCACTGAATGATCGTTCACTGACAACATTTGTTGCAGGCATAACTAACAAAAGATTAAACAATTTTCCAACCTCATAAAATAGTGACTTCTGACTAGAACTTAATGATTTCCAATAGTTTAACACTTCATGAAATGTTTTCAATGTTGTTGATTCGGTCATGTTTGATTCAAGTAA
>NW_022738079.1:0-431 GCF_011630105.1 Anneissia japonica
AGCAAGTATTTACTACTGCAGCTGCACCAAGTACAAGAGGGCCAGGTGCAGGAACCACTATTGAAAAAATTCAGACAACAGGACCACTCTCAGTTGGTTCAACAACACCTGCACAGCAAGTATTTACTACTGCAGCTGCACCAAGTACAAGAGGGCCAGGTGCTGGAACTACTACCGGACCAATTCATACAACAGGACCACTGTCAGTTGGTTCAACAACACCTGCACAGCAAGTATTTACTACTGCAGCTGCACCAAGTACAAGAAGTCCAGGTGCAGGAACCACTATTGAACAAATTCGGACAACAGGACCACTGTCAGTTGGCTCAACAACACCTGCACAGCAGGCATTTACTACTGCAGCTGCACCAAGTACAAGAGGGCCAGGTGCAGGAACTACTACTGGACCAATTCAAACAACAGGACCACTG
>NW_022738079.1:658-928 GCF_011630105.1 Anneissia japonica
GTCAGTTGGTTCAACAGCACCAGCACAGCAAGTATTTACTACTGCAGCTGCACCAAGTACAAGAGGGCCAGGTGCAGAAACCACTACCGGACCAATTCAGACAACAGGACCACTGTCAGTTGGTTCAACAACACCAGCACAGCAAGTATTTACTACTGCAGCTGCACCAAGTACAAGAGGGCCAGGTGTAGGAACTACTATTGAACAAATTCAGACAACAGGACCACTGTCAGTTGGTTCAACAACACCTGCACAGCAAGTATTTACTAC
>NW_022738080.1:0-855 GCF_011630105.1 Anneissia japonica
ATGAATACAGCCTAAGTAAGGTGAAGTTTAACAAGGATACAACTGCCTTGTATATTCCTTTGTTCCAACTGCTTGTTCTTGATCCTTTGGTGTAAACAAGTTACAGTATTAGGTATTTAAATTTACTATGCTAAAGAATTAGTTGTAGTGGTAAGTTGGTAACAACTGCCCAATTTAACCTAGTTATGACATAGCATGAGTAAGATTGATTTATGCAGTTTAATGTTATTTGAGTTATATGTATTGTACGGCATACATTGTCTTAGCCTGCATCCTGCTGTGGAACGGGCATCTCTGTTCTCTTTGATTGTTTCACGCTCATGTCAAAGGTCATCTTAAAACATAATCAAATATGGCTGCGCCCATTGGCATATAGCAGCGAGTATTATAAAGGTCTACAAGTCTGTCGATAGTGTTATTATATATTATATTGCTGTGATTATTTCACATGTCTCGAAGGGTAATCTATAGTAAACGTGCCTAATGATTAACACAGTATTTTTAGTATTTTTATTTTTCATGTACCGGCAAATGTTGATTTATTGTTTAAGCCGATGGGTTCATGATTTGATGATACCCATGTATCTAACAGTGTCACTACTGAGTATATTATCAAACAGATTTGTTTTATGTATTAGATGATGTACAGTCCTAAAAACATTGTGATGGCAGATGAGTGCTTATTGCTTATTATTGGATAGTTGCGCCATAGTTTCGTAAGTGTACTCTATAATATTGACTGACACTGCAGTTCTTATTATTATATTATGATTACGAGTCATGCTTTGCATTATTAATATTGTACTCGATTACTGAATGAAACTCTTATATTTAATTGATAATGTTTAATAATCC
>NW_022738081.1:0-1142 GCF_011630105.1 Anneissia japonica
AGAATTTACCACTAGACTAAAATAGGAATTAGTCTGATAGTTTCATTGGATCTAGCCTCAGCCGAGGCTAGATCCTGTAGCTTGCTGTAGCTTGCTGCTGGGCCACTTTCAGGCTTCTGTAAAATCCCTAGCATCTAGACTAGATTGTGCTACAATTATTAAAGAAATTACTTTTGACCAAATTTTTTCGTCTCAATATCTGTATTTTTTTAATATATTTTTATATTTTGTTAATTCATACGCAATTCAGCCATGTGCTGCAATATAAGATTGAATTAATATACCTTAGTGTAAGTGGTCATCATGCTATTCAAAGTTTTTTTTTTAAATTGTAAAAAAAAAATAATGGGACAATACAGTCACTGACTGTCATTTAATTTTGGGAAAATCTTTTACATGTAAAGTACCAGAAGTCATTTAAAGTCAGGCTCCGGAGGAAAAAAAAATTTTGATATGTTGTAGAACTGATTTTTCTAAGACAGAAAAAAGTTATTTGACGAAAAACTGAGGAACGGTGAATGAGATACAGATTTTTGAATATTTAAAAACTGGGGGAAAAAGGTGTGAAAATGGGCGGTTACGCCCCTTTTTCCCCCAGTTTTTAAATATTCAAAAATCTGTATTTCGTTCACCGTTCCCCAGTTTTTCGTCAAACAACTTTTTTCTGTCTTAGAAAAATCAGTTCTACAACATATCAAAAAAATTTTTTCCTCTGGAGCCTGACTTTAATCTTTGCTGCTGATTAAATACTTCAATAAATTTGTTTGCTTGACATTACATCCCCAGATATTACATAATAATAAATAATCTTTAACTTGCACTGAAACATACGGTATATCAGTGAAACTGAAAATATGATTTCATTATTTATATTTTATTTCATTACACTTGAGATTATCTTGTACTCCACATTACAAATGTACTGTATAATTCAAGTGACAATGAATATCAGTATGAAACCGCATATTTAATTGAACAACTACTGTAATAATTAAAAGCATTAAAATACACAAAACACACAAGGCCATATTTTTAAGCAGTTATACAATACAATACAATATTTATTGGATAACACTTGTATAACAGTGGCACACGTTAGACAAATTCTAACGGTGCATCCAGAAAAGAACAAAGCAACAGAA
>NW_022738082.1:0-623 GCF_011630105.1 Anneissia japonica
ACGCTAACCTGACAGAACACGAGTCGCAGCAGACGAGATGGTTGCACGGAGTCAGGAGGACGTTCGAATCGCGATCCATGCACACCTTGCACGACATCTCGTCCTTGAGATCGGAAAATCCCTCAATAGATCTCCGCGTACCTTGTTCGTATAGCTTTCGACGGGCGCACGAACTCCTTCTTCCTCTTCTTTTCGTTCCGGACGTTCGTCTTCGGCATCTTCTTCCAAGCGAAGTTCGGCGATCAGAGACACCAAGCCCTCGTGTTTCGACGGATTTTCGACCCCGTCCTTTTTCCTGTCGTCGGCCCCATTTTCATCGAAGTCGATTATGCTCGAGATCAGAACTTCGTTTGTCAACGAGAACACTTGTCCTTTCTTCTCGAGATGATCGCTCACGACCTTTGCGATCACGTCGCTGTCGAATCCGAATTCGGAGGCAAAATTAATCTTGGAAATCATGGTTTCCTTCGTCTTGCGCCGCAACCACAAGCACGAACTCCCGTGTTCGGCGTGTTCAGAAAGAGGAAGGTCGTCCCGCTCCCATCGGCACAGCGATACTCCGCAGAAGAAACACCTGGCGTTATCTTCAAAACCCCCGTAGAAGAAACCCGCTTCCGACATCG
>NW_022738083.1:0-1210 GCF_011630105.1 Anneissia japonica
CTTTGTGTTCCTGACACATTATTCATATCAGGAGTCACTCTTTGTGCTATTACCGTGCTCACGGGGGTCAAGACGTGCGCGTACCTATGTTTAAATACGTGTACGAATGTGTAAATCTTTTAAAATGCTCAAAATTATTCTTTTTAATAACCTAATTACAGCATATTTTAGCATATAATGACACTTTTCAATCAGCACCGCGTGAGCTTTATGAAAGTCAAAGTACGGCGGATCACCGAACTCGTCCTCAGTGACGAGTTCAAATCTAGTTGGTGATCCGCTAACGTTAGCGGATCACCTCTTGTTATTGTCAGAGATCTTACAACTTTTTTTTATTGGTGATCCGCTAACGTTAGCGGATCACCTATTGTTATTGTCAGGATCATCATCATCTTTTTTTTATTGGTGATCCGCTAACGTTAGCGGATCACCTCTTGTTATTGTCAGAGATCTTACAACTTTTTTTTATTCTACCTTTCCTTCCATTTCTGTTCGCACGATATCTCAAAATTGCCACGAGTTACGCACACGGTCGCTATATCGATCATTTTGTCTTCGCCTGGAATAGTCATGGTAAGCTTTTCGAAGCGCTCAGACATGCGTGACGTCATCTACGTGCAATTTTGCGTTTTTACATTATCGATCATATCAGCCTACCCAATTGCCATTTCGAAATCGTATTAAGTGAGCATTAACATCGGGTTAATGTTGAATGTACTGTACCCTAATTTTACGCGTGCGCTTCATAATGCGCACGCACACGTGCGTCAAAATTTTAAAATGCTCGAAATCACTTTTTAAGTAAATTAGAGCACGTTTCAGGCCATTTTGAGCATTTCAAATTTTTTTTAAATTTTCCACTACGCGCGCATATTTTTACGCGCGCAGCACATACGGAAGCTCGACACTATGTTTTTTTACATAGTTTGGGTTCCTGACATCGTTTTCACAAATTTTCATTGTTTTCAGTCATCTTTTGGCCAATAGCAATACCGTACGTGCGCAACAAACATAGGTATCTTTGCGCGTATTTTTGCTGCTATACAGTGAAATTATGCTAAAATCAGGCCTATTTTTAATCAGTTATAGCTCCTTAGGTTGAAAGGTGACCCCCAACTTTCATTACATATTCTGAAAGCACATAAGTTGTAAATATGATTTTATAGATCAAAATTTCTGATCAGACATTGTGACGTCATCATATTGGCAT
>NW_022738084.1:0-1059 GCF_011630105.1 Anneissia japonica
CGACCTAGGCCTAGGCCCCTAGTTTAGGCCTAGGCATATACAAACTATAATAATAATATTTCAAATATTAGACAAACAATCAACACTATTTTAAATAAAGTGCATTAATCTACATGTTAATTATCCATAATTATCAAAAGATCCATGGAACTATCTAGGACCTACTACTACTACAGCTAGGCATTACTAAAATGCGAGTTTATTCGTCGTGGAATGTGGATGATGCCTTGAAAGCTAGCTCAAATTTGCGCGGAAAATGGCTTGGAAAAATGTGCACAGAACTTAACTTCTGCATAATACATTGGCAATGGTTATATACAGTATTCAGATTAGTTCAAAGGACTAATTTTCGGGCATTCTTCTCGGAAATGTAACCACCCGCCTTAGGCGTGGCCCTGCTTGTTCCATACTGGATCAAAAACTAGTAGAGGAATGTCCAGCCATTTTGATGGTCAAAATACAGGGGAATTATTATTACTGTACATTAGAAAAGATTGAGAAACAAGATAGTCTATTATACATATACTGTTTTATCTTCATTTGTAATTTTTAAACTAATTTTTATTTTTATATTACAAAAAAGTATTATATTAATTAAATAATAAATTCTATTCAAAATAATTGTTTATTAATATTAATAAAATAATTGCTATGTTACACCACTTTGCAATGCATTTGAATATGGGCTTTTCACAGTGATGGTTAATTAGAATATATATTTTCATAATTAGAATATATATTTTCAACAAAAATTATCATTGATGATTAGTGCCAGAATGATTAATTCCTTATAAAGACATTGTAATATCAATACTAATTATTTTTGAATGGTGTAAGATTAGTCACTCTGATATTTTTAAACTAGTCTGTTCAAACTTTTTATTGTACTTCTCTTCTTACAGGAAATGCCGACATGTTGTATATCAATGGCTTTCATTTGGTAGGTGTTTAACAGGCTAAAGAAATCTGACAGTAGGGTAATCCAATCTTGCACTGTGTGGGCGATTAGGGACAAGTTCCCAGAAGCTGTGAAGACTGCCCTGGGTTTTTGATGCTATA
>NW_022738085.1:0-1738 GCF_011630105.1 Anneissia japonica
ATATGTTATGTTGTATGTATGCACTGTAATATATTGTTTTTAATATATTTATTACTTTTTAAATATTATATTATATATATATATATATTTATTATTATATTTATTTTTTTATTATTATATTATATAGGCCTATATATATATATTCTAATGTTTTAAATATGTTATATTACTGTAATATATTGTTTTTTATATATTTATATTATAATATATTTATTTCTTTATATGTATGTATATAAGTATTTATATTTGTCTATATTTTATTTATATTATTTATTTAATTTAAGATATATACATATATGTATATATATATTCTAATGTTTTAAATATGTTATGTTGTATGTATGTACTGTAATATATTGTTTTTAATATATTTATTACTTTTTAAATATTATATTATATATATATATATTTATTATTATATTTATTTTTTTATTATTATATTATATAGGCCTATATATATATTCTAATGTTTTAAATATGTTATATTACTGTAATATATTGTTTTTTATATATTTATATAATAATATATTTATTTCTTTATATGTATGTATATAAGTATTTACATTTGTCTATATTTTATTTATATTATTTATTAATTTTAATTTTTATAGAATGCTTTAATATTATTTAATATACTGTAGGTAATAGAATAAATATTACATATATAAAAATTAAATAATTTATTCATATGTATTTTGTTGTTATATATTTATATTGTTGCCATATTTTTATTATATATTTATATTATTACCAATATTAACAATAATAATTTTTAACATGTATATAACGACTAATGAAAAATGCATATTTATTACACTAGACCTGATCATAGGTAACTTTCACAAGTTCAACTGCAGGCCGATTTAAATGTCCCCACTTGGTAGACATTTTATTAACTGAACTATAAAATGTAGTAGTAGTAGGGCATAGGCCTAAGCCTAACTATGCCTACACTAGATAGGTCGTTTAGCCAGATACCTACCTAGCCGGCCCTTTAGTTTTATTAGCAATAGTCCTACTATTTACCTAGCTACAACATGTTTTTTTTTAAACTTTTATGTATAAACATGGCTGCTGAAATGACCGTAATAGAACCAATAACTCCCTCGTAGAACTAGCGCTGTAATATTATATATCAGTTGTATAGGGCTACCTAGCCTAAGTAGGCTAGGCCTAGTCCTATCTAATGAATAGGCTCTCCTCTCCTTGGAATGCCATCCTTGAAGTGCTGAATATTCTGAGATTCTGTATAATCACATCCTGGCCTAAAGTATTAGTTTATAATCAAGCCAGACTGCTACACTAGTCCGTTATGTATGGCAAACTAGGCCAGACCTAGTTCTAGCAAGGGCCTGAGTCGACGACGTACGAGTAAAATTGTCCTCTCCACCGGCGGGCCAATGATAAATCAACATACCAGGCCCAGCTATAAAACGGAAACTGATGACGGAAAGACTCGAAATGAAACGTCAAAACAAAGTTTTCATTTAGCGTAACAATAACAATAATTAATAATACTATCTAATAGTAACACATGGAAATCAGTAGCTCACTAGTCCTAAAATTGTCAAATTTAGTAAAATCAAACACGGTCTACCTACAAAGTTACTTTTGTTTGTCATCACACATAAAAAAAAAAACGTGGAGGCAAGTACCTAAAATAAAAGGATCCACTGAGCTTCGACTAATTTTCGTAACATTCGTAACCTCCTGTATTCGTAACCCCGCATTTTATCGG
>NW_022738086.1:0-557 GCF_011630105.1 Anneissia japonica
ACATCTCCATAGCTATTCTGGACACCATACATCACCATACAATATGATGGCAAATTCTTAACGGCAATCTACACAAACGTACACCAATCAGTATCTACAAACTAGCTGCAGCTGGTTTAAACGCTTTTGGAAACGCAAATGCCGTTCATATACTTTAGTTACCCGTTTAGTAATATTCTTTAAATGATTCACATATCCACACCCTACTAAGGATCGTCACTTAATTTTAATCACTTCCTCATTGGAGCATGAAAAACTATTCTAGTTAAAGTTTTGTTTAGATGGTTTTAGAGATATTTAGGTTTGTGACATTAGTACTTTATATGATCCTCTAATTTCACACCCGAATCTGGATCTTCACCAACATTTTATCATTTCCTTATTGAACCATGTCAAACTACTTTGAGATTTATTTTTATCCATTGATAAGTTTGTTGAGACTTTTATGTCTGGGACGTTAGCCCTTTAATGACCATCACGTGTACACCCGAATCCTGATCGTCACCAAAATTTGATAATTCTTCTTTATAACTTGGTTAAACATTCCAGAAAGTGTA
>NW_022738087.1:0-693 GCF_011630105.1 Anneissia japonica
AGAACATTTTACACTTTATGTGACATTATTAAAATACATTTCTTCAAAGAAAAGGGTGGAAGGTGTTAAGAAGACACCCGCAGTACCCCCTTAGTCCGCGTCCACCCCATCAGTCAGCCCTTACCAGTAAAAATAAGCACAAAAGATCACGGTCAAAAGGAGAATTTACCTAATATCGCTATAATTTGCGTGAGCAATAATTGTTGTATTTGAATGGATGCTAAATAAATAAATGAAAAAAAGAAATTAAATGAGCGGTCCCACTTCATCGGGCATTTACTCCCATCCCATCACTCACCTTGAGATGCCCTTATCATCTCCAGAGGCAATTTGGCTTCAGATTTAGGACGGAGTCAAAATGTATAAAAAAATAATTAATAAATAAAAACAAAAGAGAAAGTGTCGGAAAAAAATGATTCCTAGAATAATTGACCTCAAAATGAAAGGGGGTCGAGGTCCTCCCCGGAAAAATGTTGTTTCCTAAATGGCGAGAAATGAGATTTCCCGACTTTTGAGGTGTATTTTAATGACATTTAAATTTTTTAAAGTTCAAGATTTTCCCTCCCTTGAAAACAGTCATGTCAACTTTGTCATTCTGATTACAGTAAACAGGCCTATGTGTGTATAAAAAAAATGAGTAGTTGCATACGTAGGCCTATTTTGTTTTCCATGAACCGATGAACCCCAAATAGG
>NW_022738088.1:0-535 GCF_011630105.1 Anneissia japonica
CAGAAAAAATATGTTGAAATACAAACTACACTAGTGAAGTTATTGAATAGCTCTTACAAGTTACTTTTTTTAATTTTATCTCAGAACCTACATAGCAGCTTTGCAAACCAGGGAGGAGATCTTGAGAACTCTTTGTGGTTCTCTCTTGCCAAAAAAGACTGGGTAGCTGAAAAAAATCTTGTCAAGTCTACATTCGGTAAGATCTGTCTCTTATACACTTGTGCTTACCCATTTATATGTTATACTTGTTGAAGTATTTCAATGCATTTATAAGCTTAATTTCCACCATTTAAGTTAATACAGTATATATCAGCATTTGGGTCAGGCATTTCATGTGTTATAATATATGAATGTTGTCTATCTTTGCAGAATACGCTGCGAACATAATTGAAATGGCTCTGTACAACATGGCAAAAAGTAATATGAAAGAGTTTTTTACACTGCTGAAATAATGTGCGATCCGGGAACATTTGCTGGAAAATTACCGAAACCAGACAAAAATCAGTTCGTGTCCAGTTTACTCAGCCGATTCAAC
>NW_022738089.1:0-1016 GCF_011630105.1 Anneissia japonica
ATTGTAGCTTGAGCCAATAACACCCTCAAACACAATCTGAAATTAAAGACAGCAACCATGATGATGAAGCTTCTTATACCTAATTCAAATCAGACTCAGTTTGGAGAAGAGATAGGTACAGTACAATAATTTATTTATTCACAAATTAAAGGCACCTTAAATATAAACTGCAAAACAGTTGTGGAGAGAGCAGGAGATGAATGGGGAGGGGGGCAGTTAAGAAAAAAAAATTGCTTGGTACCAAACAAGAAAGCATCAGCAATGCTAAGTCTTAATTTTGGGCAAAACATGACTGTTTTATTAAATATATCATATAGCCCTGGAGCACAATACATTTTTTTATTTTCTTTTTGTTGGTTTAGTCATAAAATGACACATTGACAATTTCAAAAGAATCCAATGAAGTTGTTATGATACAATGACCAATTATTATGGGGCGTGCCATGCCAAAACCTGCAGCAGTAACCAAAAGAAGACAATTGCATTTTTAATTCATATTCTCCACGTTATAAGTTTTAAAATGATGGATCATTTACTAGAATCAACTTACTATTGTTAAATATTGTTATGAGTAAAAGTATTAATGCTTCTCTGTACTAAAGTATATATAATTTCCATTTTCTTATGCTAATTACTCAAGTTTAAAATTTAGCTACAATACGCTGGTTTTAGGGTGGCACGCCTCATATAGGCAAACAGTCACCCACCTGAGAATTTACTGCTGACACCAGTTCATATTGTCCATAGATCCAGCTATTTGATCGTGTACCCTTCCGGCTCCACAATACATTGCCTAGGTTGTTGTTGACCATCACGTACAAGTTGAGGGAATCAATGTTGGAGCCGTACATGTGGAACCAGAAATCAACACATTTTATAGGAGTTGACGTTATTACTGCACTATGCAACCTTGCCTTGTCTCCTTGGACTCGGGGGCTAGATGCTTCGGTGTATATGTAATATCCTTGACCTATTGAAAATATAAAGAATTTGAATATCAAAAAAAAAAAAAAAAA
>NW_022738090.1:0-736 GCF_011630105.1 Anneissia japonica
GGGAAAATTATTACCTTTGCGCCCCCCCACCCGATCCAAGACCCCTGTTACGCGCCTGCTTATAAGTGGGGCCCCCCCACTTTGAAAAACGTTCCGCCGGCCCTGCTAAAGGTTAGCAAGAGTTATATAAATTGACATGTTGAAAATTGAACCTCAATGTTGATGACAATGCATGGAGGCAAACTTTGCAATCAGTCATATTTAGTGTAGTTGAAAATGTAAAAATAATTCTGATTTATGTGAATGTTAAGGGATGATTTAGAAATGTTATGGACTACTTCATGTTAAAATTAGGTTTCATTTTATAATTTAAAGATAATAGATTTTAAAGATGGAAATTAGTGTATTTAAAAAAATGTTTACCTATAATTTTACAGTAAAAATTAATTTATTACAATCATCCAGTATGAAAACCAGGGTACACATTTTGCTTAATTCAATAATTTCTATGCTAAGTCAATGTTTGTGCAAAATGAGCAAGTTAATTTTAAAATCACTCTTTTATAATTTTTTTTTTTGTCATTTTCAAGGGACAATACATTTTTAAACTGTTTCCACAAGAAATGTGGTAATTGCTACAACCGATCACAATGCGATGCTAGTCTGAATGGGGTATTAGGCACTCTAGTGTTGCTGAGTAACAAAAGTGTTCATAAAGAGTTTCTGAAATAAGGTGCAGCTCAGTGTAGTGTTCTGTACACTATAATATTCAAACAAATACTTTTGTAGTTCTACT
>NW_022738091.1:0-1572 GCF_011630105.1 Anneissia japonica
GCGTTAGCAGCAGTAGACATTTCCCATCATCATACTGTAACTTTAATTGGAGAAGATACAGACTTGTTAGTTCTTCTTCTCTATCATGTCAATACAGACGAACGAGAGGTTTACTTCAGGTCGGACAAGACAAAGGATACAAGGGTGATAAATGTTACCCGCATAAAATCCGCCTTTGGAAATAAATTATGCCTTGCATTGCCATTCATACATGCTTTTACGGGTTGTGATTCAACATCTCGTATTTTTGGCATCGGTAAGAAGGCAGCTTTCCAGAAATTGGTGGAGGGGAATAAGATTCTTAGATTATGTGCTGAAGCATTTAGTCAGCCAAATCAAAACAGTGATGTAATTGTTGAATTTGGAAGAAAGGCTATGGCTATCCTGTTTGGGGCTGAATCCATTGATTCACTTGACAGCTTTAGATGTAAGCTCTTCAACAAGAAAGTTGTTGGGGGTAAATCATTTGTGACGCCTCAGCAACTACCTCCAACTTCATCTGCCACTAAATTTCATAGTTTAAGGGTCTACTTCCAAGTTATGGAGTGGATTAAGATTGAACGAAACATGGATGCTACAAAGTGGGGTTGGAAGCTTCTTGAAAACCAGTTTTTGCCAATCATGACAACGATGAATGCTGCTCCAGATGAACTTTTAAAAATCATCCATTGCAATTGCACTACTGGATGTAAAACACCACGTTGCAGTTGCAGACGCTATGGGTTGGCATGCACATCAGCCTGTGGAGCCTGTCAACTTGAGGGATGTGAGAATGTAGAGAAAGTAATAGATGATGAAGAGGAAGAAATTGAATCAGATGACTAATGATTTATCGTAAACAAGACATTAAATATAGTAACCTGGTCCTATAATTCCAGCCTCCTTGTTGGTATAACTGTTAATCAATAAAATCTTAGATGGCAACTTTCTTTGATTTAATTTAAAAGTTTAAAACAACGGCACTAAAAATTGCTATAGTAAATACTGATTTATGGCTGTTTATACATGGTGGCCATCTTGGACGTCATCTTGAATTGATTTATATTGATGATATCACATTCTAAATTTGTCTGAAATGATTTACTGACCCAAAATACCTGATATTGTTTTAAAAAGATCGCGATTATAGCACAATTTGTGGCAGTTTTATGGTATGGCCGCCATTTTGGCGGCCATCTTGGAAAAAACCACTTTCCGGTGGTCGGATTTTGTAAGACTTTTTTAATGTTATTTAGCACACTCAATACTACCAAAATTCGTTGAACTGACCCAAAATACCTGATATTGTTGTTAAAAGATCGCGATTATAGCACAATTTGTGGCAGTTTTATGGTATGGCCGCCATTTTGGCGGCCATCTTGGAAAAAACCACTTTCCGGTGGTCGGATTTTGTAAGACTTTTTTTTATGTTATTTAGCACACTCAATACTACCAAAATCCGTTGAAAAACCTTTTGTTGCAATTTTTTGGGGGTTAAACCTTATTTCTACTGGACTACTGCGTATAAAATAAAATAAGAATTCGTAGATGACGTGTAAGATTAGATATGGAACGCCGGAAGCGCTTTCAGTC
>NW_022738092.1:0-602 GCF_011630105.1 Anneissia japonica
CGAGGAGGTCTGTACCTTTGATCTTCGCTCGATGTTACTCCTTCTGTTCTATTTTCTCTATGGACATACCAAGGTCGACATTGTTCTCCCGATAATTGAGCGAGCAGTAGACTGTACTTGAGTATTGCGATGTATTATTTTGTACTCATTTTGTTTTTAATATTCCGGATCGAATAGCCATCGCCCGACACCTGATTTTTTGGGACGAAAAGGTAAGATGATAAATAAAACACACAGTCGTGTTTTCCATGGTGCCCGGCTGAGATAGAGCTTAGTAAAGTTGGTCTATTTCGTGTGCCTCGCACTGTCCCGGTTTGCAATGCTTCCGGGTATGTCGGCAAGTACCGCAGGTCTACCCAGCTAGGCTATGCTGGATGATGTCAATTTTGCACCTAGCCAGCGTACTACTAGTAGTAGGCCTAGGCTAGACTACTGTTGTAGGCCTAGACTTGTTTTTTTGTTTATCTCGGCGCAGACATAAGCATAACCAGCCTAGCTTCTAGACTAGCCTATAATAAGGTGCCTTCTATTAATTATTGTAGTAATTATCGCCTATATACTGTGATAATTAAAGGTACCGAGTGGTGCTTACCTTTATCCAA
>NW_022738093.1:0-597 GCF_011630105.1 Anneissia japonica
TTTAGGGTTAGGCACAAAAAAGCAAAGGTATAATAGTTTTAAGTATCTGGAAATTGACGGGATTCTTTTTTCACGTTCAAATCTATAATTGTAAGTTAATCTTAGTTAATTATACAAATAAAGCAATTAAAATATCGATTTTTTTTATTTCCTTCACATCCAACAGCAAGTACACTTGCCACTTACAGGATGAGAATGATGCTTTATAAACTAAGTCTGTCTATGAGACTTAGGGAGTGGAGTTGGTTTTGGTCGTGAAAAACAGTCCTGCTGTGACAGGAATTGAACCCAGGACCATGGGATCAGAAGGCAAGCATCTTAACCATTAAGCTATTCAACTCCACTCCAATTTATAATTGAATTTATAATTATTTTAACTCATGATAGGCAGTTCATCTTTAACTGGGATTACAACCTGCAGGTAAGGTAAATAAAGGCAAAAACGACACATGATTCAGGGATGACCGGGTAAAAGCAATAAAAATGTAGTTAATAAGCAGTATTTATATTTAATATAGGCCTAATATATTTAATTATTATATTTATATTTAATATAGGCCTAATATATTTAATTATTATCACAGATTTTACATATCT
>NW_022738094.1:0-1338 GCF_011630105.1 Anneissia japonica
TAGGGTCTATGGCATTTCATGAATCTATGATATATTATAATATTGACAACATCAATAGAACATGTATAGGTGGAATTTTGTCCAACCCGTCGTGAAATGTATACCCTACTGAATAGGCCTACTCAGTTCGTGTGAAAACACTTGCAAAAATAGTACTCGCTGCTTGGGCTCGAATTCAACCCCCGCCGTCAGGTGCAAGCTCGGTGGTCTAGATGATGATGATGCCAGGCTAGTGATCTGGAGAACTGGAGAACTGGGTTCGAGTCCCACTGGAGAACAACTTTCACACGCACTGAGTATTCAGTACATTTTCACGACAGGTTGGGCAAAATTACACATATAGGCCCCCCTAACTGGTTCTCCTGACGCAAATCCAGGTATTGTTTATTCCATCACGATAATAACAATTACCATCAATAATAGAACCCCCTCTGTGATCTGAAGTGTTTAAAATCCGATACACATTAATAGTTGAACCAACTTTAAAATACCACAAATACAAATGTGCGTGACGATATCTTATTGCTTTAGAAATGTGATTTCAAAAAGTATATTAGTGCATCACGCACTGAGTATTAAATACATATTCACGACAGGTTGGGCAAAATACATATAGGCCCCTAATTGATTCTCCTGACGCAAATCCAGGTATTGTCTATTCCATCACGATAATAACAATTACCATTCAACAACTGTCATCAACCTACTTGCAGTGAAGTGAATCTAAAATGTATTCCTGAAGTTATGGTGATCTGAAGTGTTTAAAAACTTACACAATAATAGTTGAACCAACTTTAAAATACCACAAACACAAATGTGCGTGACGATATTTTATTGCTTTAGAAATGTGATTTCAAAAAGCACATTAGTGCATCGTATGAAAGGGTTTGTTTTGTTGGGTGTTTTTTTTACTTGCAGCGTGTGGGAAATTGGTAATAGGTAAATTGTAATGAATATATTAATCAATATTATAGCCTCTAAAACCTAATATTATTGAAGGGTCCTTTAAAAGTTTTAATAGGATTTTTTAAAGTTATATTTTTAGATCATTAGACCAGATTAGACCTATTGAACGAGCCCCCAATACTGCACTGCCCATACCTACGCAACTGGACCTGAGTATTATTAATGGTTACATAACGTTTGCTATGAATATGTCATGCGCTATAGAAGTGGAAGACCATATGTATTGGGAATGTACCTCTCTCTGGTACAATCAGTTTTAAAGTGTAAAGTATAGGATAGCGTGAATTTAAACATTTTCCTAATGGTCATTTTCAAAATAAGTGTCAAGGAAAGTAAGTATGATTATTGGAAAAAAATGGTCAACATTTAATT
>NW_022738095.1:0-565 GCF_011630105.1 Anneissia japonica
TATATATAAAACACTCTCCGTATGAGAATGACACAACACAGATCAGCTATCAGAACATCTAAGCTTGATCAACCAGTAGCCGAACATTTCAATTTAGCTGGTCATTCAATTTCAAATTTCAGAGTGATTGCAATTGACCATAATGCCAGTTGGAGCGACAAAAATCGCAAAGATAAGGAGAATCACTGGGAACTTTTACTTAAAACAACCACACCATTTGGACTCAATATTAGGAACGTTCTCCCAGTACACTAAATTAAACCAATGGCATTTCAATTTATTCTGGATAAATCATTAGGCTTATTTATTGAGGCTTGCCTCTAAAGTTTAGTTTTGGCCTTCCTGTTTACTTGTTTAGGCTGTTTATTCTAATCTCACCCAGCCTATTGTTTCCAATCATGCTTGCATGAAATTCTCACTTTATACCATCTAGCTTTTGCTACCCTCACTCACTCGCCACTGAGGAAGGACTAGTGTTGTCCGAAAGCTCTGGTTCTATTTCTGGCTGTTTACTTACGTTTACTTTTTAGCTGTTGCTTATCATTTTTTATCTCTACTGAGATCC
>NW_022738095.1:570-805 GCF_011630105.1 Anneissia japonica
CATTTTTTATCTCTACTGAGATCCAGCCATTGTTTCCAACAGCATTGTTGTTTTCCAGTATTTTGCCTTTTAATCTATATATATAATGTATATATATATATATATATATATATATATATATATTTCATTTACGTTCCACGTGTGTTCTGACAGAATAATAGAAAATAATGAAACAACTTCAGTAGTAGACTTTAAGAACACTGATTTATTGTAAACTCGGATATTTCTGCCACTC
>NW_022738096.1:0-536 GCF_011630105.1 Anneissia japonica
TAGAAGTATCCATAGGGGGAAACTAAAACAATGAAGTGGGTTAAAAACAGTACCTTAAGGCGAAAGTAGTTTAGCTAAGGGGAAACTAAAGCGACGTTAAGGCGAAATCATAGACAAAAGAGTTTCCCCCTAAGAGCCGAATAAAGGTATGTATATACATATACATATTTACATAATATATATACATATATGTATATACATATATACAAACACACACACACACACACACACATATATATATAATATTGAAGAAAGTTAGCCGTTAACACTGTTGAATAAATATAATATAAATCATCAAAGGTACATATACAGTGTTTGATAAGGACATGATGGAACATCGTAGTCTACCCTGTAGATTGTTAACGAATAAAGTCCTATGAAAAATCATTGTTTAATAAAATGCCTCCGACGGGATTCGAACCTGCGACCTCTTGCTGACAAGGCGAGCGTCATAACCACTAGACCACGAAAGCTTCATGGTTGAACAGGTCCAAATACCCGTCGGGAACATTGTATTACACAATGCTATGCCTCAA
>NW_022738097.1:0-803 GCF_011630105.1 Anneissia japonica
AAATTTGAAATGACTCATTTTCTATGTTTTAGTTTAAGTCGTTGGATACACATATTTAAAAATGAACATAACACAAGTAAAATAACTGATTCTGTAATATAATACATGTTTTCTACAACAATAGGTTCTTCATTTGACAAATTACTACATAGTATTCACCCTAAATCAAATTGTGAATTTTAAACTATTCTTTAAGCATGAAAAATAAACAACTTGATTTAAATTTATTATTGAAAGATTTTGCAAAGAGAAACAATAAAATCACTTTAGAAACTATGTGTTAATTACTGTATTTTAGCAAAAACAATTATAATGTATTTAACTACAAATTATAAGGACCTTGAGTGAGCTCCTAGAATTCAGAACTAAAATTAGCAAGCACACTGATTTTTGTTTAGCTACGGTATGTATAAACACTGCTTCACTGATATCTAGTGACCCCTTTGATAAGAACTTAAACCACAAGTATTTGTTTCCCAGAAATCCACTGTGATTGTACTTACAGTTCTGTATTTTTTAGTATGATGTACCCTGTGTATGCAGCATAAGCAAGAGCATACAGTGATGCAACCACTTGTAGGCTGACACAAAACTGGCAGGCTGAATTATTTCCCAAATCTTTAAAGTATATCACAGTAGTATTGTACCAATTTGCTTCTGCATAGAGGATGCAGTTCCCACCAAAACTATTCTGTGAAACCAAAAACAAAACCAGATATTTAGTGGTTATTTTTGTGCAATATGATTTTTGAAAATCGCAGCTAGCATCAGGAAAAAATAAGGAATGCATTGGAGCAAATATG
>NW_022738098.1:0-2216 GCF_011630105.1 Anneissia japonica
AAAATTCGTGTGGCATTACCAACTAATAGGCGGTTTTAAAAACACTTGACAATGTTTAATTTCGTGTGCCATTACTGTACACGCAAACATCGTGACGTGCGCGTCTGTTAAAATTTGAAAATTCTCCATATAATAATCACTATGCAGATAGTTTAAAGAACGTTTCGGGTCATTTACAGCATTCCAAAACTTTCCATATTTACGCGCCATACGTTCATTTCCACGCACGTAACACGTACTGAAGCAGGAAATCACGTTTTGTTACATACTTTGTGTTCCTGACACATTATTTATATCAGGAGTCACTCTTTGTGCTATTACCGTTCTCACGGGCGTCAAGACGTACGTGTACACATGCGTAAATCTTTTAAAATGCTCAAAATTATTCTTTAAAAAAAAAAAAAATAATTACAGCATATTTTAGCATATTATAACACTTTTCAATCAGCACCGCGTGATCCTAATGAGGGTCAAAGTACGGCGGATCACCGAAGTCGTCCTCAGTGACGAGTTTAAATCTAGTTATTTAAATATTTCTATCTTTATTAGTTCTTCGATTTTCTTTGGGTCCGCGCAAGGTGCTGACCCTAGAACCTCACTGCTGTTCTAGTTCTTGTTACCAAAACTTAAAAGAAAATGTCCAGCATCACCAGTTTTGAACGTATGTGCAGGATATTCTGTACCTGTACCTACACCTACAAAACAAAACAGATGTTTTAGGAAGGAGTGTACATTACTGCCATTACCACTAGTAGGGCACGTCGCATGGATGGCGCGATCGGATAAGGATTTGTTCTCAAGAACAAAAGGTCGTGAGTTCGAGTCCCGTATTGGTATTATACTTTTTAAATTTTAAGACATTTTATTTTTTTTAATTTACATTTTTTTTATTTTAAGACATTTTTAAGAAATTTCTAAATATTTTTTGTACAAAAAAAGAACATTCTAATTATTCAAACATTTTTATCTTATTAGCTCTTTTTAAAAACCCAATATAATATCTTGTGCCTGTAACCGTATTTAAGCGTGGAGGAACGCAGGGACCGGTAAGAGGTCGCTCCTGCTTTTTTTGTCAAACATACCCGAGGCGTTAAACGCTGATAAATTAATTAATTATTACATCTTTTTTGTATATACGGCAGTTCGGGTCAATATACTCTACTGCCTGTATTATAATGCTCTCATCGGAGCTTTCTAGATTACGAGAACTTGCTTTTTAATTACTGTCCAAAAAATGAAGTTTAATAATAGTTAGAAAATCTCATCGATTTCGAAAATTTAGCCAACTAGGCCATCGTTAGTATTGATAGTATTGTTTGACAAACAGACACTTTTTCTGTGGTTTAGTGACCAGCAAATCCAAAAGATCGATGACTTTGGAACTATTCAAAACGATGTAGTATGAGGCAAGTATCATTTACCTGTTTTTTCACCAAGACATCAATTATTTTACCAAATAATTCCTCTCGTCCATCTTGAGAAACATGCATCTGACCTGTTAATTTCGTTACAGTTTTCTCTTTGTCATGTTCTAGGTGATACACACATGGAGTATGAGAATTTTCTATTATACATTTCTTTGCAAGTACCTACCAGAGAAACACACATTTTTCATTAATTCATTCATTCTTTATTCAGCCAATGAAATAACATACAATACAATGACAGGAAATTTAATAAAAACTCCAAATAATGACAGTGGTGTTAATAGATTGGTGGTTAATATAATATATTATATTTGCTTTTCAATCCTGTGGTTATGAAAAAGAGGCCTAAAAATTTACTTAGAAAGTAAACTACTGGTAGTACCGTTTCGTAATGGATGGAAACTATGCTAAAAATAATCCTTAATATATGTTTAATGTATATGTTCTTCGATTTTAGTGGGGTTGTCGCATTTTAAAATTACCCGAACATGCAAATTAGGGAGGTCAAAGGTCATAGTGTAAATTTTAATCCCGATATATTGAATAAAATATGAGGTTTTGTGTAAATGTAGTTTTAGGTGGTAATATATGCTATAAATGATTAAAATTAAGACTTAAAAGAATTGACAACCATAGTGTAATTTTTCCAAGATGGCAGACAAAATGGCGTCCTTTTTGTTTTATTAAAAAGTACTATAAATCTCGCATTTTATATTGAACTTTCAATGTTTTTCGTCTAATGTACACAAAATCTATGGTAACAGAATATATTGTAACTATTTAGAATTA
>NW_022738099.1:0-1184 GCF_011630105.1 Anneissia japonica
TCATCTGAGTTATCGCCACAGTCATCGGTACGATCGCATTTCCAACCTGTTGGTATGCATTTACCGTTATCACATTGGAACTGTCCAGATGAGCATGTTGGAGGAGCGCAGTGGACCTCATCTGAGTTGTCTCCACAGTCATCGGTACGGTCGCATTTCCAACGGGTTGGTATACATTTACCATTTTCGCATGGGAATTGTCCAGATGAGCATGTTGGTGGAGCGCAGTCGACCTCATCTGAATTATCGCCACAGTCGTCGGTACGGTCGCATTTCCAACCTGTTGGTATACAGTTACCATTATTGCATTGAAATTGTTCAGATGAGCATGTTGGAGGAGCGCAGTCGACCTCATCTGAGTTATCGCCACAGTCATCGGTACGGTCGCATTTCCAACGGGTTGGTATACATTTACCATTTTCGCATTGGAATTGTCCAGATGAGCATGTTGGAGGAACGCAGTCGACCTCATCTGAGTTATCACCACAGTCATCGGTACCATCGCATTTCCAACCTGTTGGTATACAGTTACCATTATCACATTGGAACTGTCCATATGAGCATGTTGGAGCAGCACAGTCGACCTCATCTGAGTTGTCTCCACAGTCATCGGTACGGTCGCATTTCCAACGGGTTGGTATACATTTACCATTTTCGCATTGGAATTGTCCAGATGAGCATGTTGGTGGAGCGCAGTCGACCTCATCTGAATTATCGCCACAGTCATCGGTACGGTCGCATTTCCAACCTGTTGTTATACAGTTACCATTATTGCATTGGAATTGATCAGATGAGCATGTTGGAGGAGCGCAGTCGACCTCATCTGAATTATCGCCACAGTCATCGGTACCACCGCATTTCCAACCTACTGGTATACAGTTACCATTATTGCATTGAAATTGTTCAGATGAGCATGTTGGAGCAGCACAGTCGACCTCATCTGAGTTATCGCCACAGTCGTCGGTACGATCGCATTTCCAACCTGTTGGTATGCATTTACCATTATTGCATTGAAATTGTTCAGATGAGCATGTTGGAGCTGCGCAGTCGACTTCATCTGAGTTATCGCCACAATCATCGGTACGATCGCATTTCCAACCTGTTGGTATGCATTTACCATTATCACATTGGAACTGTCCAGATGAGCATGTTGGAGCAGCACAGTCGACCTCATCTGAGTTGTC
>NW_022738100.1:0-534 GCF_011630105.1 Anneissia japonica
AAAAACAACAATGCTGTGGGAAACAGTGGCTGGATCTCAGTAGAGATACAAAAATGATAAGCAACAGCTAAAAAGTAAACGTTATAAGTAAACAGCCAGAAATAGAATCAGAGCTTTCGGACAACACTAGTCCTTCCTCAGTGGCGAGTGAGAGAGGGTAGAAAAGCTAGATGGTATAAAGTGAGAATATCATGCAAGCATGATTGGAAACAATAGGCTGGGTGAGATTAGAATAAACAGCCTAAACAAGTAAACAGGAAGGCCAAAACTAGACTTTAGAGGCAAGCCTCAATAAATAAGCCAAATGATTTATCCAGAATAAATTGAAATGCCATTGGTTTAATTTAGTGTAGGCCTACTGGGAGAACGTTCCTAATATTGAGTCCAAATGGTGTGGTTGTTTTAAGTAAAAGTTCCCAGTGATTCTCTTTATCTTTGCGATTTTTGTCGCTCCAACTGGCATTATGGCCAATTGCAATCACTCAGAAATTTGAAATTGAATGACCAGCTAAATTGAAATGTTCGGCTACTGGT
>NW_022738101.1:0-1307 GCF_011630105.1 Anneissia japonica
CTAAAACTACACTCCCATTCTACATTTAAAAAAAAAAAATGAATAACATAAATATAACAAAATATTAAGTCAGTAATGATAAATAAAATAAATAAATAAATAAATAAATGATAAAATAAGCACCTCATTAGAATTTTTTTAAATACTTTTAAAATATTTTATTACTATCAGAAATTTACTAAAATGACCAACAATATTGCATATTATTACATGATGCCTGAAGTACACAGAAAGAATACAAGATCCCCTTATACATAACATAATATTTACATACTTAAAAATACAGACAATTTTACTGAGGAGGCAATCCAGTATAACAAACTTTTGTAGAATATATAAAAGTAATTATAATTTGATTGATGTACAGGGGATCGTACAAAACCAATGACAAGTTTGGCAAGAACACAATGTTTAATAATTTTGCTTGGTGATTAAAAAAGTGAATTGAATCCAGCTTCAGATAACGCTTCTAACAGTATGGAGCTTTTGATTGCATGACGACGGTAGGACACAGAACGTAATGACGTCACTTAAAGTCATCTGCGCATGCGAGAATGTTGAGTTCCCGGGTTGTATGGATTCTAGGATTCAATTTAGCCAAATCTACATTGTTTAAAGGACGTAGGACGGTCATGCATTAGTGAATCAGTTCTAGACTCGCAGTGTTGCGCAAATCGAAAACTCCCTAATATTAAGTGTAGTTATATACTCCAGTGATTTAAGGTAGTAAGTTATATTCAGCATGTACTGTACCTTTAATTTCAAGAACTTCATTAGAATTTCATTAAAACTTCACACAGCATCAACATTTTCAAAAAAAAACTTCAGAAAGCCTACCTGTTCTTGGAAGCATTTCAAATTTAACTTTGTCGAGTGCCTTTGAACATTATTAATGGATACCGGCACTATATGAATGCATTTGATTGATTGAAAAACACCTTAAAATCCATGTTTAAAAAAAAATATGAATTATAATATTTCCATTCATTTCTTACATTGTTATTAAACTCCTTGAGGTTGTTTCAACATGAGGCATTATACAAATTTTGAATTACAACCTGATTATTATCACACACTGCCATGTGGCTCACTTTGTTTAAAACACCATTCTGCAACCTATGGGTTTGCATCATGGACAAAGTTTGATAGGTCACATAATCTCTTCAGATACAGTAGTGGAAAATTTAATTAATATGAACAATGAAATTAAAATTACAGTAAACAAACATCCCTTAAAGTGTGACATATGCATCAGTTTACTTTTGTAATGTGTGTGTTATCAATAGTTTCTCATGTTCAGTAATAGC
>NW_022738102.1:0-698 GCF_011630105.1 Anneissia japonica
CCCTGACTCTTTGTATTGTGTTTTAATAAACCTATTTATGTATAAAATGTAAGCACGGCCTCTTATACTAAACCCAAACGAGAGTCTCTGCTTTCAAATGAAGTCCTTCAAATACTGTACTGTATACGGCGATGTATGCAAAATAGGCTTCAGATTGGACTTAACCCATCACCTTAATTTTTATTGGTCGTTCAATTTCTAATTTCCCACCAAAAGCTTTTTCCCTCAAAAACTCTATGCGGACCGATTAGTAACCACTCACTGTGCTGTAATGGTTGATGAGTGTACGGCATTTCTAACCTAACTGATTCCTAACCCAACCTAACAACAAAGCATACCCAGAGGTGATTTTACGGTTATGCTCTACTTCTAGGCCGTCCTACCACCAGACTTTCGTCTGATCATTTTATGTTATCTATACGCCGGTGCAAAACTAAGGCTCATGAATCTTTTTATTTTCAACGAATTGTTTTCATCTGGAATAATCTTCCTTTATCAATTCGATCAGACTCTTCCTTTCCTTCTTTTAAGAACAAAGTTATTGAATTTTACAACTCTAAATTGAAATCTTATTTTTTTCCTGATAATTTTTGCACTTGGATCTCATTTTGTCACTGTTCTGGCTGTTGCTGATTTATTTATTTTTTTTTCTAATTGAATCCTTATCTTTTTTACATTTATTTGATTATTTATTTATT
>NW_022738103.1:0-1031 GCF_011630105.1 Anneissia japonica
TCTCACAATTAACCAATTAGCAGTCGGATACAATGTAGTATATAATGATCAGAGATAACAAGTGTTCAAGCTACTTACAAACTAATAAATAGAGCTCAGGGAGATAAACTATCTGTGCGGTCATGGTGCTAATATGAACAATGGAGTCAGTAAAAAACTAAATCTTATAGTGGCTGAGAAAGCCTAGATCTATATTGAGGCCACTATTAATACTATCAAATTTATGAATAAATGTTTGTTCAGCAATTAATCTCTCATTTCTGTTTTTAAAGCAATTACTTAAGAGCACAGCTACTTTAAAGTGTGTAATATTATGTCCTGGTAAATTAAAATGAACTGCAAATAGGCCTATCTTTTTTGTTGTGACGAATGTCAAATTTATGACCATTCATGCGTTGTCTGACAGTTTGGAAAGTTTCTCCTATGTAAATAGTACCAGGACATTTAGTGCATGTAATGGCATAGATGGCGTTAGATGAAAAACATGAAAACGATCCACTGATATTGGTATGTAACTTGATTAGGTCCTGTTATGGTACTGCTAGTGTTTATATGTGGGCAAAGGCGACATTTCTGTTGATTACATGAAATGGTGCCCTTGTGGTGGGGGTGTGGGGTGTTTTGTTTGAAGTAAGCTGTTGCTTGAGGATATTTGCTGTTGTTTGAAATTATTTAAAGAATGATAATGTTTTAGTACCGTATATCTGGATGGTTTGCCCCATGTATAGAGTGTCAGTGAAATCATATGAATCAATTATTTAAAAAAATGAATATTAATAATAATAGAAGTAGATTAACCTTTAAATCGGGTACATACGTTTAAAAAACCAGCATATTATATTATGAAGGTTTGGATAATACGTATGGTAACAATTTCCCACTTGGTGACTCGTTATGTAGTAACAAAGAGGAATTTCCAAACAAATATCAATAACACAATCCTTATACCGAAGACACTTGGACCAAAATATTACTTTAATGATTATTATAACAGGGGTGGCGCCAGGATTTGCCCGACGGGGTCCAATGTC
>NW_022738104.1:0-1249 GCF_011630105.1 Anneissia japonica
ACATGTGGATAATCACATCTGAACTGCTGTATTATTATAATTTTCTTTTAGTTTATATATTTGTAGTAATTCGCATTTTTGTTGGATAAGATACTTGCATTATAATTTAAGGGTTGCTAGTTCGAATCCAGGATTAAAAAAAAGCAACTCTACTTTCTAAGCCAATCCAATTTGGTCATTTATAATGCGCATTTCCTTACACATACGAAGCACTGCACCTCACATACTCAGGAACCTCACAACCCATAGGCAGTCATGATCAATGCCAAACCCAAGCAAGAACCCCTACACCCAGCGTTAATGGTCGACCTAGATTGGGAATGTTTAATTTCAATCATATCATGTATACACAGTTGGGGGGATGCAGTAGACGGTACGATCGCACTCGTCTACCTAAATTGTATTAAGGAAAATAATTGTTGTGTTGTATTGTATTGTTGACGTATTATATTTTTCATTATGAAAATAGTACCGGTAAGATTTTAAAAGTATGTGGGTGCAAATTCCAGGCACCTTGAGGTCCATATTTTTTCACCTCAGTCCCAACCATGGTGGGGCTGAGGTGGTGTTGACTCACGTTGACTTTAACCGCTAAATCCTGCATCCGCCCCAGCACAGTGTAGTATCAAATTTGCATTTGTGGTCATTTGGATCGTAAACAACCCGCCGTTTACTTTTTTTTTAAAATTTTTAGCTTTCTAAACGCACTCCTCCACATTGATTACGATACGGAAGTGGAACTTGAAACTGCCTTTGACTGTTATGTTCGCAAGCATAGTCGTACTAGACAGTTTGTTACGTTAATTAAAAATTTAAAATATACCTAAACACAGCCTCATTTAAATAGCGTTAATAATGCCCAGATGTCCTGGACCACGGCGGTGGCCCTAGGCGACCCCCTTCCCAGCCAGGTTTGGTCCGTTTCCCTGAAAAAACCCCATTCACAACCTAGGGTACGGGCCTTTAATATGTATAATAAGTAAAAATTAACAAATATATATAAAATAAAAATATATACAATATATATTATATGAATAGAAAGTATGTTGTTTATTTTTTGAATTATGGAATGAATAGAATGGTACATTAAACAAAATTATAAAAATATGTTATTGTTTGTACTCTGTAGGTGTTTGTTTTGCTATGATATGAACTGGCTACAGTAGGCCTCCCTAATATTAATAGATAATGTTCCATTGGCTGAACAAGAAACTCACTTCCATCAAATTGTTTGCCGCAATGTATTTCA
>NW_022738105.1:0-1177 GCF_011630105.1 Anneissia japonica
AAAGGTTCATGGAAAATTAGGGACAGTATTTTAAGCGACTTATGTTAATTGACTAACAGGCTTTTCTCAGAGCTACTGTAGCTTAGCTACATACATAAAAACTTTAAAATTCATCTACAATTACTTTCATGTGATGGTTGTGTAAACATGGAGATAATAATGATTGATGAGTAAGATGATGATTGTGATGACGATGATGACAAAGATAATGATATGATAGTACTGATGATGAATGAAGATGGTGCAGAGGATGGTGGTACTGACGACATACATGCAATTTCTCACGCACTTGGCCTGAAACTCTCGCAATTGGGATCTATCTCATGCTCTCATGCTTAAGGACCAATGCCTATATTATAAAATACAGGTCTCCCTCCAAATAGAGTCCCCTCTAATTGAAAACCATCTCCAATTAAAGACCCACTTCTTTTATCATTAGCTGTTTCATCTAATTAAAGATTCTATCTAGAGACCTCTAGATACAATGATACAAGGATACTTTATTCATCACACTACAGGGAAATTTCATGGCTGGATAAAACAATGTGAAAAGCATAAGACTATTTACTGATAGTGATAATAATAATATTAGTAATAATAAAACTATTAATAACAACAACAACAACAACAACAACAACAACAACAACAACAATAGTTATGATATATTTGTATTAACTTGTCAATAATCAATACTGGCCACCCACACTGGAAACCATCTACCTTTGATGTTTACTATTAAAGTTCCTAATTCCTCTGGGGAGGAAGGAGAGACGATGGTGTTCTGTACAGACCCGAGGTGGCCTTAGTCTACCACTACGTTCAATGTAACAGTTGGAAATATCTGAATGAAGGGGGTGACTTACATCAGCCCTTATCGAACAGAACTTCTTGCTCAACCGATATTGGTAGGCCAAATCCACCATGGGCAACTCACACCCAAACATCCTGCCTGCCCTCCTCACCAGTCTATATATCCTATATGCCTATCTAGTTTACCTACATTCACACCCCAAGCCAATAAGCAATACCCCCAAACAGAACCAATTACTGATAAATAAAACATATGCAGAATTTGACTACTGACATTGAATGAGTGCAGTTTACGTAAACAATACATACATGAATTGAGTTTCTTTATGATATGATTAATATTTTCCCCCATGACAGACAGTTATCA
>NW_022738106.1:0-643 GCF_011630105.1 Anneissia japonica
AAAAACAACCAAACAAAGTATTATAGATTAATAACAAGGGGAATTAATCGATATGAACAATGCTTTTTTTGTTGAATCATATTGGATGTGACCGTAATTTAATACTACAAATATTGGAGACTCAAAGTCGATGAAAACATTATGAACGACCATTATAGAGCAGTCACTGTTGGGTGTGTTACAAGGTGAATACTTATAAAGTAACACTTACCGTAGCAAATCTTTATTAGACATCAATAATTAAGAAACAACATTTACAAAACAATTTAATATTTAGCAAGGACTAAAAAAATGCTATACAAGAACAATTATTCAGCATTTGAATTTCAAAATGTGCTGTTGGGTTGATAAGCATGGATACTTGATGAATGCAGACTACGTCCTTGTTTACAGTATATAATATTTTCAAGGTCGCACTTCCCTCCGCTTGTGTATGATATTAACATTATTGGCTAAACATGTATTGTCCCATGTTAAATACCAAAAAAATCATAAAAATATTTTTTGAAATTAACTTGCCCATTTTGAAGTAACATAAATGTTATGAACTTGAACTTGAAATTAGTGTATTTAAAAAATGTCTACCCATCAGTTTACAGCGAAAAATGATAGTGTTTTATTATTTTTAGAAATTAGACAATAC
>NW_022738107.1:0-580 GCF_011630105.1 Anneissia japonica
TTTTTTTGCAAATTTTGTGTAAAGAAACTATTTAAAGCAGTAGGAAGAGAAACTATTGAATGTTAGAGTTGTAGTGAAAGTTTCTCGGAAAACGACTTAAAACAAATTCCACCAATAGTTGAGCAGTCCCTTAAGCGAGTACCACTGCAGTGTAAGAACTGCAAAGAACACTTAGTGTTATGCGAAACCAACAATCACAAATGTAAAAGAATAAAAGAACAGGCATTCAAGAAAATAATACATGCTATGCAAGAAATAGAGAGCACTTCATCAGAAAATGAAGTATGCCCAAAAGAACTAAAAAATATGGCACATAGCCTTGTTCGAAAAGACCTACTGAATGGTAAGATGGCACTCACAACGCAAGGACGTGTAAGTTCAGTTTATTTTATTTATTAATTTATCAAGTAACCGTAAATTACATAGTACAAAATGGAAATTTAATTTGAATTACAAAGATCACTAATATTTTTTATATAAAATTCAGCCACTGAAAATTGTTACAAGGACGCAAGTTGCACCAACAAAACCAGTAATAAACCATAAAGTCACAGAGCGAATGGATGCCCAAAAATGTCTC
>NW_022738108.1:0-1116 GCF_011630105.1 Anneissia japonica
GCTACTTTTCGCTCTATTTCATTTAATCACAGATTATTGTAGAAAATCGAGTTCATACACCCATGGCCATCCAACAGTTACAATATAGCTTATAAACTTTGCCCTAATATGTTTATTACAAAGAAGAATTCCTAATAGGCTTACTGTATATCAAGTTAAACAAGAATAACCCCAAATCACGTGACGGGACTAGCCAATTATATTCCGCGTGTTTATGAATATCCGTTTTACAGGTTATTAGAGTGTCTACCTCACATCGTTTCATTATTTCACCTTTTATTACCATACACGGAGCTCTCGAAGAATTAATTAAACACCATGGAGTATATACCTAGAGAAGAGTGAGTATGAAAGTACATTTTCATATTAAGATAAACAAAAAACAAACAATTAATTTATTAAGTGATTACTAATTATAGGGAAACTCACATTATGCGCTCATGCGATTTTAGTCGCCCACTAAATGCAGAAATCACTTGTTTTTTCTCTAACGATTTGTGGTGGATTTTTGTTTCGGTACCTATGCCCTTCCTGCCCTCACAGGCGCATGTACTCCTGGATGCGCTTAAAGTAATTATGCTGTTAAGGAACACCATGTTAATTACATCAATGACTAAAAATAATGTAATAAAAAAGGTAATGTTCCTGCTTCTTGCTTTAGTCCCCGGTTCAAATCCGGCCAACGTCTGGTTCTAATTGGAGTCGGATCGCTCTGTTCCTCGAATAACCCTCGCATGAGATTTAGACGTATAAGGAACAATGTACCCGTTATAATGTCGGTCAATTGGCGCTACACTTTGGCTGCCGCTGTTCCCCAGGGCCAAAGCAAAATTTCAAAATTTCAAATTATTTGTAACTGGACAATAAAGGAAATTTTTTATCTATTTATTTATTTATGGTAATAAAAAAAAACATTTGAATAAAATAAGTTTTAAAAACCCCGAGCAGTGCTGACAGACGCTAAAATTATTTATGATATTAATAAGCATAAAGTTTTATGATAGTGACAAACATTTAAAATTTTGTTAACCTTATTTTATGTTTCAATAAAAAAAAAAGAACAATAAATACTCCGTGGCGATTATTCAAATAACTATGGTAAAGTAATCTCGGGAT
>NW_022738109.1:0-1059 GCF_011630105.1 Anneissia japonica
AATTTTACAGTTACAAACTTAAACAATAATAATTTCTATTTCTTATTAAATAAAAACCTCATTTTTACATCAATTTTAATCAGCTTTAATTTGTTCTTGCTTTGTTCAAATTTTTTAAGTAATTTCAACCTCAGTGTTTTTATAAAAAACGAAAATGAACTTAAATATTTTGGCAGCTACAGTGGATTGTTGCAGTACTTAAGCAACACGACACAAATAGCTCAGACATAAACATGATATAAACAAACACTTTTAGATGGCGTTCCTTAAAACTGCAAACAGCTAAAGTTCATACAAGGATTAAAACACAGGTACATAAATCATGGCAGAAACTAGTCTCCAGGGCCTTGTATCAGGAGCCATGCTTTAATGTAACTGCGTTGCTTTTTTGAAGCACAGAGGCATGAAATTTTAGCAATAATATCATGAACAACAGAAAATAATATTCACTATAAATCAAAGAAAATAATTGTATTCACCATTTACGACAGTTACAGTATAAAATTCTCTCTCAGTACTGAGTAGTAGTTAATGAGGATTCTAATGATAATGCTAAACAGAATACTGAACAAAAAACAAGAGGGAGGGAAGGTGGGAATTCAGGCAGTGGTGGTGCCAGAAATTTGCAGACAAGGGGTCTGAGCCTCGGTCGACGGCATGGAATAAAATCTCCCTTGTAGACCACAATATTAAGGATTGGCAGTCAAAATAACGTTATTTGGACAGGCAAATTATTATTTTTTTGAATTTTTGATCCAACGATCCGGTCCATCAGACCGGTCCTATGGTGGGGGTGGGAGGGTTAGACTTCATCTATTGAATTTAAGCCTAATGTCTTAAACACTTTTGAAGTTCATGATCAAGAGAATACTTGACCACAAAATATGCTATAAATGCTATTGAAAGAATACAGGTTATAGAGAAATCATTCAAGCATGTCATTTTGATAATTCTGCCCAATGATGCATATTTCTAATAAAACAGTGTCAATCAAATGGGTGCAGGTCAACTCGGCCACAAGTCAACTCGGCCACAGTCAACTCGGCCACAAGTCAACTC
>NW_022738110.1:0-942 GCF_011630105.1 Anneissia japonica
AAACATGTAGAAGATTGTTAATATAAAGTTGTTGTTTAAATCTGGCAATTTCGATTTCGATCGATTTTTTTTAGATAATAAATAGCAGAAGATAGAGCAGCTTCCCAATATAGTGGAACATCCGTTCAAAAGGCATTGTGGGTACACGGAGAGCAATTTTAAAGGGGGGGGGGTGCGGGGATGAGACAAGTGGCCATATATTGCTTATTCAACTTTTCCTGAGTTCGGGAAAAATACTTGATATGATGAGACAGGAAAATCAGGTGAAAACGAGGCTGATGACTTTTTTCAGTAGCTTGGTAGCATTTTCTAACCAACTCATTAATATTCAAGACAAGTCTGTCAATTAATTTTTGGCGAGCAGCTGATAAATCGTCCCGACGATCGAGCGACTAGCCTAGATACAGTACACTAGTGTGAAGTCGTGAGTTTTTGTGATCGTTTACGTACGCAGTTACAGAGAGACGGTTTAGTCAACTTCAATTCAATCATGGAGGAATAATTCAATTGAATTAATAAACGTATATCAGTCCGATGACTTGACTTGTTTGTTTATAATTAGGCCTACACATATGCCTAGGATTAGCACAGTCAGTGTCTACCCAGCAGCAGTAGCGCACTCCTGTCCGGGACACTGCTCCACGGTCCTACTAAATACCACACGGAACCACTCGCGACCACACGGGTGCAAAAATGATAAAAATATTACCACACGAGAGTAGAAAACTACTTAATAATCAATAGAACCAACTTTTAGTACTGTAATTATCCAAAATATGGTAAAAATGATTTTTTTTTTTTACAGGTTTTTCCGCCGTGCTTCGGAAGGAATGCGGTGACATTGAGGTTCTGTAACGCATTCACGTCTCCAGAAACAAGCTCTGCAGCAAGTGATTGAATCCAAAATATTTCCAAAGAATTAAATTAAAATGATTTATCTAG
>NW_022738111.1:0-4178 GCF_011630105.1 Anneissia japonica
TAAATGGCCAGAGTTTGTGACAACAGCGCAGTGTCCACAGTGCAATCGCAATGCCTAAAATAAAAAAACAAGATGGAAACAGATAATTTTTTTTAAATTTGAATGTAAAATGATGTATAACCAAAGAACTTTTGGGCCAGGGTGCTAGAGCGCGGACCCTGGGTAAGGGGAAACTCCGGGGCCCCTAGGAGTCGGGGGACCGCCACACGATAGCGCAAAGGCATTGTTTCCTTTGGAAGACATTCTTAACCCATTCTTCATTGTTTTACATTTTTTAGTAGAAATATAATAAACATAATAGAATGAACAAAAGAAAAGAACATTTTTTAAATGACAGCTGGGAAGACTATTTTATTTTTGATTCTTTTGTTTTGAAATGTATTCTTGCAAAAGGTCAGGTGCAGACTCGATATATATATATATGTGTCCTAGTCAAAATGAAGTGCCAACACATTTCTCATGGTCTTTTATCAGGGATTTTCGGCAACCATAGAGATCTTATTGGTTGGTGCCGAGATGAGAAAATTTGAAGAAATAGTAGGCCTACCTCTAAATGGCCGGAAATGACATTTTGATATAGTAAAATTCATCGTCATCATCATCATTATTATTAAAAACAAAATTTTATAAAAGCTTGCAAAATGATAAAAACCAAACTGAACCATACAATATCACATTTCTGTATCTTAAAATGGCCTGGCCTGGGATTTATGGATACAAGATTTTGAGTGATCCCAGGAAATAATTTGTATGCAAGAATAAGCTTTACAATTTTAACACTGTGTACAAAGTGACGGGGGTGGGGGTGAGCTGCAGCTCCCATGGCTCCCCTCTGGATACGTCCCTGGTACTAGTGTCTTGACCTTCGAGTGATATAATAGCCTTATTTATAACTCTTTATTCAAACAATTTTAATTTTAAGGCCAAAGTGCAGCACGGTTATAATTTGGAACTCAGGTTAGTACGTGAATAAAAAAAATGTATTGTATATAATATATTCTATTAAATTGATTAAAAAAACAACACATATACCGGTACCCGCCTAACCAGGGGGCGGATCCAGAGATGTTCGGGTGGGGGTGGGCGGCGATCGACGAAATGTTTGTTTTCCAGACGCCTTGAAATAACATCTGAAGTATTTTGGGCGATCAGTTTACTTTCCAAAAGGGGGTGGGCGGGACTGGTCCGCCTCATTCCATAAATCCGCCCTTGACTAACCGTTGTGATCAAACAGGTAACAAACCTACGCTAGGCAAATATTCGATTATATATGAATTCTAATACACTGTCCATACTAAGTGATATTAATTATAAAATATAATTGTAGACCCAATTAAGTGTGTGAAATTAATATGCAATGTACGTAACACATATACTTTGCATGTGTTCATCAGGAAGATTATGAAACAAAATGGACGGTGTGTACCACATGACTTTCGTAAACCAAGGAGCGGAATGTCGCAACTCTTTATATATATGGCTCTGACGCTAGATCGACAACAGCGCCCTTTATCGACCAGAAATGGTAAATTTATACTTTTAGCTATATTCAATATAATATTGTACTTGAAATCAACCTTAGTTCTTCATTTATATATTTAATAGCAATTACACTAATAGAAGTATTAATGACGAATAGAATCGGTAAGTGATAATGCTCGCTCAAAACAGATCTGGCTCCAGTTTTACTATAATAGGCATACTTACTTTATTATTTCTTAAGTTATAGTATCCGGCGTCACCTTTATCAATACTTGTAATGTTAGGTGATTTATATCTCCTACTCGGGCTTGCGTTACTCCACAACTGTTCTTTGATGGCGTCACTGCTTCCCCCACCTTGGCTTTGAAACGCGTTTGTGCTTCTCGGTAAGGTCTTCTTTTCTTTGAGAACATTTACATTACTATCATAAAGTAGTTTATCTTGGTAAATGTACATGAGCATCATGATGCCATTGAATATTAGAAGTATTGTGATCAGTTTTTCATTCTGAAAAGAAAGTAAGCGTCTTATAGATGTTGAATGATACTTTTGTAAAATGTAATATTAAAACTTAAAATACAGTGGTATAAAAACAGTGCATGAATGTTTTTGGAAGCACATTGGAAACATGAAAGTTTGGGTGCAACCCTTGGTGTTAAATAAAAAATATAAACTCACTTTGGACCTTCGACCGATTGTTATGCCCACCCCTGGGTTTTTATACATTTTCGTGTTTGTAAACATGTTCTATAATTTGTTGCTCAATTGCTGTCTCTTATACACATCTGTGCCGAGATGAGACACTAGAGGGAAGTAGAAACAATAATAATAATAATGAGTGGAGGAAGAAAAGCAGAATTAAGATAACTAAAAGGGGGGGGGGGCTTCAATTTGAGTGGGCTTCATCTCGAGATTAAGCCCACTTGGCTTCAATTAAGGTTTTACGGTATGTATGCTCTAATCCATAGCCGTCTGAAGCATTTTGCAAGTGGTCCGGCCATTATAGTAAAAGGGAAAGAGGGGGAGGGGCCGGGGGGCGTTGGGCGTTAAAAAAATTTGTTGACCTACATTCGGATACCTTGACGCATATAAGTTGGCCGATCAGGCTAACAAAGCTTTCAGTTAACAAAATTAATCTTTTTGTTATTCATGGTAAAACCATGGAGTTATTATTGAGAAGGAGATCACTCGGCAAACCAATGTGTTCCCCCCGCTTTTGGATCGCGCGCGGGCGTATTATCTTTTATTCACATTTTTTCGTTAGCAACAGCTTAGCAACGACATGCGTTTATAATAATAGCTCCATGGTAAAACCATCCCCAACTCAACAACATTCGAGGCTAGAAAAATGTTATTATGAAAGTGAAAGGAGATTATTGACTATTTTCATTTTATTTAAGTTATCCATAGTAACCCTCTCGGATACCATTCTGGTATTTCTGAGTCTAGGTTTCGGGGCCAGAATATTGATTACTAATTGTATTAGTATATATACTGTAATATCGTACTAAAGTTTTGTGGCCCTCATATTATTATAGGATTATATAGGAGTTATAGTGCCGTTCATAGGCCTAAAAACTTCGATCAGAGCATGCCTTTGATCCCCATAGCTGACTTGGTCGCCGTGTGTGTGTAATGTTCATGAGGGACCCTCACATAGGAAGATTTTTTTTAAAGTATGAGCTTACAGGGCATCATATTCTTCCGTTATGGCTTAAAAATGTTACAGTATATCTGGACACATAAGGTAGTAGCATGACTCAAAATAATGACCAAATCACAATTCGTAGGCCTATTTTAAATCAATGGCGGTCTATTGCGAAATGATAACTGTTACAAAATCTAATTTCTTATCTCAGTGCCATAGATGAATTGAGCTGCTTATACCTCCATTAATAAATAAAATGCTAGAAGCACAAACACATTTTATAAATACAATATGGTTAACAATGACTATAGGCCTATTTTGAGTTGACGGGTATTGTGAAATACATACAGTAGGCCTATAAAAAGGTAGTTAATTACATAAAATATTGTGTTATGAATACACAGGACTGCTATGCATTATTTAAGAAATTATAATACAACGAATAACATTGACTACCGTATATTTACACAACGTGCAGGGTATTGTGAAAAAACTATCAATATGCAATATAAATTTTTAAAAAATTGTAAATATTGTCACGATGTTTGTGAACAGGATAAATCAGAAAGCAAAAAAGAACGTATTCCAGGTATTATTCATTTTCATAACCAAATCAGTCGGTTTTAAGAAATTTACCTGGGCTTAATTACCCTAACAAAAAAGAAAATTCATAAATAAATTGAATTTACAGGAACCACACCAGCCAAAAAGAATAATCACCGATTATCCCTTAAAATCATCATACAATTATTTTAACACTTAACAATCAGGTTTTGCCTATATCATACACATTAAGCCTATATCATTCACATCGTACTATAATAAAACAATTAACTTGTTAGAGGCTGCATTAGGGGCCTACCACCCTGTTTTGTCGTTTAAAATCTAAACGGAAACATCGATGAAACAGCAAAATCCCATCTTTACAGTAAATGTGAAGTATTGACGTTCTGTGACCTGTTTAACATGAATCTACCTCTATGGACCATTCTACGATACATTTCTGTAAGACTGCCTTACCACAAAAACATTACCCGAGCAAACTATC